>NW_026114644.1:0-60801 GCF_025201925.1 Gopherus flavomarginatus | reverse complement strand
CCAACACCAGCTCCAGGGGCCAAACCCCTGAGGTCCCGAACCATAGCTCCAGGGGCCTAACCCCTGGGGGCCCCAACCCCAGCTCCAAGGGCGTAACCCACGGGGCCCCAACCCCAGCTCCAGGGGCCCAACCCCTGGGGCCTTCGAACCCAGTTCCAGGGGCCCAACCCCTGAGCGCCCGAACCATAGCTGCAGATGCCTAACCCCCGAGGCCCCCAACCCCAGCTCCAGGGGCCCAACCCCTGTGGGCCAAAACACCAGCTTCAGGGGCCCAACCCCTATGGGCCCCAACACAACTTCCAGGGGCCGAAACCCGGAGCGCCCTAACCATAGCTCCAGGGGCCCAACCCCTGGGGGCCCCAACACCAGCTCCAGGGGCCCAACCCCTGAGCGCCCAAACCATAGCTCCAGGGGCCTAACCCCAGGGGGCCCCATCCCCAGCTCCAGGGTCCGAACCCCTGTGGGCCCCAACACCAGCACCAGGGGCCCAACCCCTGAGCGCCCGAACCATAGCTCCAGAGGCCTAACCCCTGGGGGCCCCAACACTAGCTCCAGGGGCCCAACCCCAGAGCGCCCGAAACATAGCTCCAGGGGCCCAATCCCTGGGGGCCCCAACACTAGCTCCAGGGGCTCAACCCATGGGGCCCTCCACCCCAGCTCCAGGGGCCCAACCGCTGAGCGCCCGAACTATAGATCCAGGGGCCCAACCCCTGAGCGCCCGAACCATAGCTCCAGGGGCCTAACCCCCGGGGGCCCCAACCACAGCTCCAGGGGCCCAACCCCTGGGGGCCCCAACACGTGCTCCAGGAGCCCAACCCCTGGGGGCCCCAAAACCAGCTCCAGGGGCCCAATCCCTGAGCGCCAGAACCATAGCTCAAGGGGCCTAATCCCTGAGGGCCCCAACACCAGCTCCAGGGGCCCAACCCCTGAGCGAACGAACCATAGCTTCAGGGGCCTAACCCCCGGGGGCCCCAACCCCAGCTCCAGGGGCCCAACCCCTGGATGCCCCAACACCAGCTCCAGGGGTCCAACCCCTGAGCGCCCGAACCATAGCTCCAGGGGTCTAACCCCCGGGGGCCCCAACCCCAGCTACAGGGGCCCAACCCCTGGGGACCCCAACACCAGCTCCAAGAGCCCAACCCCTGGGAGCCCCAAGACCAGCTCCAGGGGCCCAACCGCAAAGAGCCCGGACTATAGTTCCAGGGGCCCAACAGCTGGGGGCCCCAACACCAGCTACAGGGGCCAAACCCCTGAGCTCCCGAACCATAGTTCCAGGGGCCTAACCCCTGGGGGCCCCAACCCCAGATCCAGGGGCGTAACCCCCGGGGCCCCAACCCCAGCTCCAGGGGCCCAACCCCTGGGGCCCTCGACCCCAGCTCCAGGGGCCCAACCCCTGAGCCTCCGAACAATAGCTCCAGGGGCCTAACCCCTGGGGCCCCTCACCAGCTCCAGGGGCCCAACCCCAGCTCCAGGGGCGTAACCCCCGGGGCCCCAACCCCAGCTCCAGTGGCCCAACCCCTGGGGCCCTCGACCCCAGCTCCAGGGGCCCAACCCCTGAGCGCCCGAACCATAGCTCCAGGGGCCTAACCACTGGGGCCCCTCACCAGCTCCAGGATCCCAACCCCTTGGGGCCCCAACACCAGCTCCAGGGGCCCAACCCATGAGCGAACGAACCATAGCTCTAGGGGCCTAACTCCTGGGGGCCCAAACCCCACCTCCAGGGGCCCAAACCCTGGGGGCCCCAACACCAGCTCCAGGGGCCCAACCCCTGATCGCCCGAACCATAGATCCAGGGGCCTAACCCCTGGGGGCCCCAGCCACAGCTCCAGGGGCCCAACCCCTGCGAGCCCCAACACAATCTCCAGGACCTCAATACCTGGGGGCCCCAACACCAGCTCCAGGGGCCCAACCCCACAGCGCCCGAACCATAGCTCCAGGGGCCTAAACCCTGGGGGCCCCAACCACAGCTCCAGGGGAACAACCCCTGCGAGCCCCAACGCAATCTCCAGGAACTCAAAACCTGGGGGCCACAACACCAGCTCCAGGGGCCCCACCCCTGGGGCCCTCGACCCTAGCTTCAGGGAACAAACCCCTGAGCGCCCGAACCATAGCTCCAGGGGTCCAACCCCTGAGTGCCTGAACCATAGCTCCACGGGCCTAAAACCTGGGTCCCCAACACCAGCTCCAGGGGCCCAACCCCAGAGCGCCCGAAACATAGCTCCAGGGGCCCAATCCCTGGGGGCCCCAACACCAGCTCCAGGGGCCCAACCCCTGGGGCCCTCCACCCCAGCTCCAGGGGCCCAACCCCTGAGCGCCCGAACCATAGCTCCAGGGGCCCAACCCCTGAGCGCCTGAACCATAGCTCCAGGGGCCAAACCCCTGGGTCCCCAACAACAACTCCAGGGGCCCAACACTTGTGGCCCCAACACCAGCTCCAGTGGCCCAACCCATGAGCGGCCGAACCAAAGATCCAGGGGCCTAACCCCCGAGGGCCCCAACCCCAGCTCCAGGGGCCCAACCCCTGGGGGCCCCAACACCAGTTTCAGGGGCCCAACCCCTGAGTGCCCGAACCATAGCTCCAGGGGCCTAACCCCCGAGGGCCCCAACCACAGCTCCAGGGGCCCAACCCCTGGGGGTCCCAACACAAGTTCCAGGGGCCCAACCCCGGAGCGCCCTAACCATAGCTCAAGGTGCCTAACCCCTGGGGCCCCAACACCAGCTCCAGGGGCCCAACTCCTGGGGTCCCCAACACCAGCTCCAGGGTCCCAACCCCAGAGCGCCCGAACCTTAGCTCCAGGGGCCTAATCCCTGGGGGCCCCAACACCAGCTCCAAGGGCCCAACCCCTGAGGGCCCGAACAATACCTCCAGGGGCCTAACCCCTGGAGGCCCCAACACCAGCTCCAGGAACCCAACCCCTGGGAGCCCCAACACCAGCTCCAGGGGCCCAACCCCAGAGTGCCCAAACCATAGCTCTAGGGGCCTATTCCCTGGGGGCCCGCACGCCAGCTCCAAGGGCCCAACCCCTGAGCGCCCGAACCATAGCGCCAGGGGCTTAACCCCTGGGACCCCAACACCAGCTAAAGGGGCCCAACCCCTGGGAGTCCCAAAACCAGCTCCAGGGGCCCAACCCATGAGCGCCTGAACCATAGCTCCAGGGGCCAAACCCCTGGGTACCCAACACCAACTCCAGGGGCCCAACCCCTTGTGGCCCCAACACCAGCTCCAGTGGCCCAACCCATGAGCAGCCGAACCAAAGATCCAGGGGCCTAACCCCCGAGGGCCCCAACCCCAGCTCCAGGGGCCCAACCCCTGGGGGCCCCAACACCAGTTTCAGGGGCCCAACCCCTGAGTGCCCGAACCATAGCTCCAGGGGCCTAACCCCCGAGGGCCCTAGCCACAGCTCCAGGGGCCCAACCCCTGGGGGTCCCAACACAAGTTCCAGGGGCCCAACCCCGGAGCGCCCTAACCATAGCTCAAGGTGCCTAACCCCTGGGGCCCCAACACCAGCTCCAGGGGCCCAACTCCTGGGGTCCCCAACACCAGCTCCAGGGTCCCAACCCCTGAGCGCCCGAACCTTAGCTCCAGGGGCCTAATCCCTGGGGGCCCCAACACCAGCTCCAAGGGCCCAACCCCTGAGCGCCCGAACAATACATCCAGGGGCCTAACCCCTGGAGGCCCAAACACCAGCTCCAAGAGCCCAACCCCTGGGAGCCCCAACACCAGCTCCAGGGGCCCAACCCCAGAGTGCCCAAGCCATAGCTCTAGGGGCCTATTCCCTGGGGGCCCGCACGCCAGCTCCAAGGGCCCAACCCCTGAGCGCCCGAACCATAGCGCCAGGGACTTAACCCCTGGGACGCCAACACCAGCTCCAGGGGCCCAACCCCTGGGAGTCCCAAAACCAGCTCCAAGGGCCCAACCCCTGAGCGCCCGAACAATACCTCCAGGGGCCTAACCCCTGGAGGCCTCAACACCAGCTCCAGGAGCCCAACCCCTGGGAGCCCCAACACCAGCTCCAGGGGCCCAACCCCAGAGTGCCCAAACCATAGCTCTAGGGGCCTATTCCCTGGGGGCCCGCACGCCAGCTCCAAGGGCCCAACCCCTGAGCGCCCGAACCATAGCGCCAGGGGCTTAACCCCTGGGGCCCCAACACCAGCTCCAGGGGCCCAACCCCTGGGAGTCCCAACACCAGCTACAGGGGCCCAACCCCAGAGCTCCCGAACCATAGCTCCATGCGGGGAAATGCTCTGTGCACTACCCTATGTGGCCACACGGTGCCACTATTGCTCCATGCAGGAAATGCTCTGGGCATTACCCTGCATGGCCACACAGTGTTACTGTTGCTCCATGCGTGAAATGTCTGGGCATTACTGTGATGGAGTCGGGACTGTCTGTGTGGGGGATGGGAGAGCAAGGCGTGACATTAGGTCAGGGGCCCCAACACCAGCTCCAGCGGCCCAAGCCCTGAGCGCCTGAACCATAGTTCCAGGGGTCTAACCCCTGGGGCCCCAACACTAGCTGCAGGGGCCCAGCCCCTGGGGCCCCAACACCAATTCCAGGGACCCAACCCCTGAGCGCCCGAACCATAGCTCCATGGACCTAACCCCTGGTGGCCCCAACCCCAGCTCCAGGGGTCCAACCCCTGGGGGCCCCAACACCAGCTCCAATAACCCAATCCCTGGGAGCCCCAACACCAGCTCCAGGGGCCCAACCCCAGAGCGCCTGAACCATAGTTCCAGGGGCCCAACCCCTGGGGGCCCCAACACCAGCTCCAGGGGCCAAACCCCTGAGCGCCCGAACCATAGCTCCAGGGGCCTAACCCCTGGGGGCCCCAACCCCAGCTCCATTGGCGTAACCCACGGGGCCCCAACCCCAGCTCCAGGGGCCCAACCCCTGGTGCCCTCGACCCCTTTCCAGGGGCCCAACCCCTGGGGGCCCCAACACCAGCTCCAGGAGCCCAAACCCTGGGGGCCCCAACACAAGTTCCAGGGGCCGAACCCCGGAGCGCCCTTACCATAGCTCCAGGGGCCCAACCCCTGGGGGCCCCAACACCAGCTCCAGGGGCCCAACCCCTGAGCACCCAAACCATAGCTCCAGGGGCCTAACCCCCGGGGTCCCCAACCCCAGCTCCAGGGTCCGAACCCCTGTGGGCCCGAACACCAGCTCCAGGGGCCCAACCCCTGAGCGCCCGAACCATATCTCCAGAGGCCTAACCCCTGGGGGCCCCAACCATAGCTCCAGGGACCCAACCCCTGCGGGCACCACCAGCTCCAGGAGCCCAACCCCTGGGGGCCCCAACGCTAGCTCCAGGGGCCCAACCCCAGAGCGCCCGAAACATAGCTCCAGGGGCCCAATCCCTGGGGGCCCCAACACTAGTTCCAGGGGCCCAACCCCTGGGGCCCTCCACCCCAGCTCCAGGGGCCCAACCCCTGTGCGCCCTAACCATAGCTCCAGGGGCCTAACCCCTGGGTCCCCAACACCAGCTCCAGGGGCAAAACCCCTTGGGGACCAAACAGAAGCTCCAGGGGCCCAACCCCAGAGCGCCCGAACCCCAGCTCCAGGGACCCAACCCCTGTGGGTCCAAACACCAGCTACAGGGTCCCAACCCCTGAGCGCCCGAACCATAGCTCCAGGGGCCTAACCCCCGGGGGCCCCAACCACAGCTCCAGGGGCCCAACCCCTGGGGGCCCCAACACCTGCTCCAGGAGCCCATCCCCTGGGGGCCCCAAAACCAGCTCCAGGGGCCCAATCCCTGAGCGCCAGAACCATAGCTCCAGGGGTCTAATCCCTGAGGGCCCCAACACCAGCTCCAGGGGCCCAACCCCTGGGAGCCCCAACACCAGCTCCAGGGGCCCAACCCCAGAGTGCCCAAACCATAGCTCTAGGGGCCTATTCCCTGGGGGCCCGCACGCCAGCTCCAAGGGCCCAACCCCTGAGCGCCCGAACCATAGCGCAAGGGGCTTAACCCCTGGGGCCCCAACACCAGCTCCAGGGGCCCAACCCCTGGGAGTCCCAACACCAGCTACAGGGGCCCAACCCCAGAGCTCCTGAACCATAGCTCCATGCGGGGAAATGCTCTGTGCACTACCCTATGTGGCCACACGGTGTCACTCTTGCTCCATGCAGGAAATGCTCTGGGCATTACTGTGATGGAGTCGGGTCTGTCTGTGTGGGGGATGGGAGAACATTGGGTGACATTAGGTCAGGGGCCCCAACACCAGCGCCAGCGGCCCAACCCCTGAGCGCCCGAACCATAGCTCCAGGTGCCTAAATCCTGTGGGCCCCAACCCCAGCTCCAGGGGCCCAACCCCTGGGGACCCCACCACCAGCTCCAGGGGCCCAAACCCTGAGCGCCCGAACCATAGCTCCAGGGATCTAACCCCTGGGGCCCCAACACTAGCTGCAGGGGCCCAGCCCCTGGGGCCCCAACACCAGCTCCAGGGGCCCAATCCCTGAGCCCCCGAACCATAGCTGCAGGGGCCTAACCCCAGAGGGCCCCAACCCCAGCTCCAGGGGCCCAACCCCTGGGGACCCCAACACCAGCTCCAGGAGCCCAACCCCTGGGGGTCCAAACAAAAGTTCCAGGGGCTCAACCCCGGAGCGCCCTAACCATAGCTCCAGGGGCCCAAACCCTGGTGGCCGCAACACCAACTCCAGCGGCCCAACCCCTGAGCGCCCGAGCCTTAGCTCAAGGGGCCTAACCCCTGGGGCCCCAACACCAGCTCCAGGGGCCCAACTCCTGGGGTCCCCAACACCAGCTCCAGGATCCCAACCCCTGAGCGCCCGAACCTTAGCTCCAGGGGCCTAATCCCTGGGGGCCCCAACACCAGCTCCAAGGGCCCAACCCCTGAGCGCCCAAACAATACCTCCAGGGGCCTAACCCCTGGAGGCCCCAACACCAGCTCCAGGAGCCCAACCCCTGGGAGCCCCAACACCAGCTCCAGGGGCCCAACCCCAGAGTGCCCAAACCATAGCTCTAGGGGCCTATTCCCTGGGGGCCCGCACGCCAGCTCCAAGGGCCCAACCCCTGAGCGCCCGAACCATAGCGCCAGGGGCTTAACCCCTGGGGCCCCAACACCAGCTCCAGGGGCCCAACCCCTGGGAGTCCCAACACCAGCTACAGGGGCCCAACCCCAGAGCTCCCAAACCATAGCTCCATGCGGGGAAATGCTCTGTGCACTACCCTATGTGGCCACACGGTGTCACTCTTGCTCCATACAGGAAATGCTCTGGGCATTACCCTGCATGGCCACACAGTGTTACTGTTGCTCCATGCATGAAATGTCTGGGCATTACTGTGATGGAGTCGGGACTGTCTGTGTGGGGGATGGGAGAGCAAGGGGTGACATTAGGTCAGGGGCCCCAACACCAGCTCCAGCGGCCCAACCCCTGAGCGCCCCAACCTCAGCTACAGGGGCCCAACCCCTGGGGACCCCAACACCAGCTCCAAGAGCCCAACCCCTGGGAGCCCCAACACCAGCTCCAGGGGCCCAACCCCAGAGATCCCGAACCATAGTTCCAGGGGCCCAACCCCTGGGGGCCCCAACTCCAGCTCCAGGGGCCCAACCCCTGGGGCCCTCGACCCCAGCTCCAGGGGCCCAACCCCTGAGCGTCCGAACCATAGCTCCAGGGGCCTAACCCCTGGGGCCCCTCACCAGCTCCAGGGGCCCAACCCCAGCTCCAGGAGCGTAACCCCCGGGGCCCCAACCCAAGCTCCAGGGGCCCAACCCCTGGGGCCCTCGACCCCAGCTCCAGGGGCCCAACCCCTGAGCGCCCGAACCATAGCTCCAGGGGCCTAACCCCTGGGGCCCCTCACCAGCTCCAGGGGCCCAACCCCTTGGGGCCCCAACATCAGCTCCAGGGGCCCAACCCATGAGCGCCCGAACCATAGCTCTAGAGGCCAAAATCCTGGGGGCCCAAACCCCACCTCCAGGGGCCCAACCCCTGGGGGCCCCAACACCAGCTCCAGGGGCCCATCCCCTGAGCGCCCGAACCATAGCTCCAGGGTCCTAACCCCTGGGGGCCCCAACCACAGCTCCAGGGGCCCAACCCCTGCGAGCCCCAACACAATCTCCAGGAACTCAAAACCTGGGGGCCCCAACACCAGCTCCAGGGGCCCAACCCCACAGCGCCCGAACCATAGCAACAGGGGCCTAAACCCTGGGGGCCCCAACCACAGCTCCAGGCGCCCAACCGCTGCGAGCCCAACCACAATCTCCAGGAACTCAAAACCTGGGGGCCCCAACACCAGCTCCAGGGGCCCCACCCCTGGGGCCCTCGACCCTCGCTCCAGGGAACCAACCCCTGAGCGCCCTAACCATAGCTCCAGGGGTCCAACCCCTGAGTGCCTGAACCATAGCTCCACGGGCCTAAAACCTGAGTCCCCAACACCAGCTCCAGGGGCCCAACCACAGAGCGCCCGAAACATAGCTCGAGGGGCCCAATCCTTGGGGGCCCCAACACCAGCTCCAGGGGCCCAACCCCTTGGGGCCCCAACACCAGCTCCAGGGGCCCAACCCATGAGCGGCCGAACCAAAGATCCAGGGACCTAACCCCTGGAGGCCCCAACCCCAGCTCCAGGGTCCCAACCACTGGAGGCCCCAAAACCAGCTCCAGGGGCCCAATCCCTGAGCCCCCGAACCATAGCTGCAGGGGACTAATCCCCGAGGGCCCCAACCCCAGCTCCAGGGGCCCAACCCCTGGGTATCCCAACACAAGTTCCAGGGGCCCAACCCCGGAGCGCCCTAACCATAGCTCCAGCGGCCCAACCCCTGGGGGCCCCAACACCAGCTCCAAGAGCCCAATCCCTTGGAGCCCCAACACCAGCTCCAGGGGCCCAACCCCAGAGCGCCTGAACCATAATTCCAGGGGCCCAACCCCTGGGGGCCCCAACACCAGCTCCAGGGGCCAAACCCCTGAGCGCCCGAACCATAGCTCCAGGGGCCTAACCGCCGGGGGCCCCAAAACCAGCTCCAGGGGCGTAACCCACGGGGATCCACCCCAGCTCCAGGGGCCCAACCCCTGGGGCCCTCGATCCCAGTTCCAGGGGCCCAATGCGTGAGCGCCCGAACCATAGCTGCAGATTCCTAACCCCCGAGGGCCCCAACCCCAGCTCCAGGGGCCCAACCCCTGAGCGCCCAAACCATAGCTCCAGGGGCCTAACCCCCGGGGGCCCCAACCCCAGCTCCAGGGGCTCAACCCCTGGATGCCCCAACACCAGCTCCAGGGGTCCAACCCCTGAGCGCCCGAACCATAGCTCCAGGGGTCTAACCCCCGGGGGCCCCAACCCCAGCTACAGGGGCCCAACCCCTGGGGACCCCAACACCAGCTCCAAGAGCCCAACCCCTGGGAGCCCCAACACCAGCTCCAGGGGCTAAACCCCTGAGCGCCCGAACCATAGCTCCAGGGTCCTAAACCCTGGGGGCCCCAACCCCAGCTTCAGGGGCGTAACCCCCGGGGCCCCAACCCAAGCTCCAGGGGCCCAACCCCTGGGGCCCTCAACCCCAGCTCCAGGGGCCCAACCCCTGAGCGTCCGAACCATAGCTCCAGGGGACTAACCCCTGGGGCCCCTCACCAGCTCCAGGGGCCGAACCGCAGCTCAATGGGCGTAACCCCCGGGGCCCCAACCCCAGCTCCAGGGGCCCAACCCCTGGGGCCCTCGACCCCAGCTCCAGGGGCCCAACTCCTGAGCGCCCGAACCATAGCTCCAGGGGTCTAACCCCTGGGGCCCCTCACCAGCTCCAGGGGCCCAACCCCTTGGGGCCCCAACACCAGCTCCACGGGCCCAACCCATGAGCGCCCTAACCATAGCTCCAGGGGCCCAACCCCTGGGGGCCCCAACACCAGCTCCAGGGGCCCAACCCCTGAGCACCCAAACCATAGCTCCAGGGGCCTAACCCCCGGGGGCCCCAACCCCAGCTCCAGGGTCCGAACCCCTGTGGGCCCCAACACCAGCTCCAGGGGCCCAACCCCTGAGCGCCCGAACCATATCTCCAGAGGCCTAACCCCTGGGGGCCCCAACCATAGCTCCAGGGACCCAACCCCTGCGGGCACCACCAGCTCCAGGAGCCCAACCCCTGGGGGCCCCAACGCTAGCTCCAGGGGCCCAACCCCAGAGCGCCCGAAACATAGCTCCAGGGGCCCAATCCCTGGGGGCCCCAACACTAGCTCCAGGGGCCCAACCCCTGGGGCCCTCCACCCCAGCTCCAGGGGCCGAACCGCTGAGCGCCCGAACTATAGCTCCAGGGGCCCAACCCCTGTGAGCCCGAACCATAGCTCCAGGGGCCTAACCCCTGGGTCCCCAACACCAGCTCTAGGGGCAAAACCCCTTGGGGACCCAACACAAGCTCCAGGGGCCCAACCCCAGAGCGCCCGAACCCCAGCTCCAGGGACCCAACCCCTGGGGGTCCAAACACCAGCTACAGGGGCCCAACCCCTGAGCGCCCGAACCATAGCTCCAGGGGCCTAACCCCCGGGGGCCCCAACCACAGCTCCAGGGGCCCAACCCCTGGGGGCCCCAACACCTGCTCCAGGAGCCCATCCCCTGGGGGCCCCAAAACCAGCTCCAGGGGCCCAATCCCTGAGCGCCAGAACCATAGCTCCGGGGGCCTAATCCCTGAGGGCCCCAACACCAGCTCCAGGGGCCCAACCCCTGGGAGCCCCAACACCAGCTCCAGGGGCCCAACCCCGGAGTGCCCAAACCATAGCTCTAGGGGCCTATTCCCTGGGGGCCCGCACGCCAGCTCCAGGGGCCCAACCCCTTGGGGCCCCAACACCAGCTCCAGGGGCCCAACCCATGAGCGCCCGAACCATAGCTCCAGGGGGTTAACCCCTGGGGTCCCCAACCACAGCTCCAGGGGCCCAACCCCTGCGAGCCCCAACACAATCTCCAGGAACTCAAAACCTGGGGGCCCCAACACCAGCTCCAGGGGCCCAACCCCACAGCGCCCGAACCATAGCTCCAGGGGCCTAAACCCTGGGGGCCCCAACCACAGCTCCAGGGGCCCAACCCCTGCGAGCCACAACACAATCTCCAGGAACTCAAAACCTGGGGGCCCCAACACCAGCTCCAGGGGCCCAACACCACAGCGCCCGAACCATAGCTCCAGGGGCCCAATCCCTGGGGGCCCCAACACTAGCTCCAGGGTCCCAACCCCTGGGGCCCTCCACCCAAGCTCCAGGGGCCCAACCGCTGAGCGCCCGAACTATAGCTCCAGGGGCCAAAACCCTGTGCGCCCAAACCATAGCTCCAGGGGCCTAACCCCTGGTGGCCCCAACCCGAGGTCCAGGGGCCCAACCCCTGGGGGCCCCAACACCAGCTCCAAGAGCCCAATCCCTGGGAGCCCCAACACCAGCTCCAGGGGCCCAACCCCAGAGCGCCTGAACCATAGTTCCAGGGGCCCAACCCCTCGGGGCCCCAACACCAGCTCCAGGGGCCAAACCCCTGAGCGCCCGAACCATAGCTCCAGGGGCCTAACCCCCGGGGGCCCCAACCCTAGCTCCAGGGGCCCAACCCCTGGGGGCCACCCCACCAGCTCCAGGAGCCCAAACCCTGAGCGCCCGAACCATAGCTCCAGGGGTCTAACCCCTGGGGCCCCAACACTAGCTGCAGGGGCCCAGCCCCTGGGGCCCCAACACCAACTCCAGGGACCCAACCCCTGAGCGCCCGAACCATAGTTCCAGGGGCCTAACCGCCGGGGGCCCCAACCCCAGCACCAGGGGCGTAACCCACGGGGCCCCAAACCCAGCTCCAGGGGCCCAACCCCTGGGGCCCTCGATCCCAGTTCCAGGGGCCCAACGCGTGAGCGCCCGAACCATAGCTGCAGACGCCTAACCCCCGAGGGCCCCAACCCCAGCTCCAGGGGCCCAAACCCCTGAGCGCCCGAACCATAGCTCCAGGGGTCTAACCCCCGGGGGCCCCAACCCCAGCTACAGGGGCCCAAACCCTGGGGACCCCAACACCAGCTCCAGGGGCCCAACCCCAGAGAGCCCGAACCATAGTTCCAGGGGCCCAACCCCTGGGGGCCCCAACACCAGCTCCAGGGGCCAAACCCCTGAGTGCCCGAACCATAGCTCCAGGGTCCTAACCCCTGGGGGCCCCAACCCCAGCTTCAGGGGCGTAACCCCCGGGGCCACAACCCCAGCTCCAGGGGCCCAACCCCTAGGGCCCTCGACCCCAGCTCCAGGGGCCCAACTCCTGAGTGCCCGAACCATAGCTCCAGGGGCCTAACCCCTGGGGCCCATCACCAGCTCCAGGGGCCCAACCCCAGCTCAAGGGGCGTAACCCCCGGGGCTCCAACCCCAGCTCCAGGGGCCCAACCCCTGGGGCCCTCGACCCCAGCTCCAGGGGCCCAACTCCTGAGCGCCCGAAATATAGCTCCAGGGGCCTAACCCCTGGGGCCCCTCACCAGCTCCAGGGGCCCAACCCCTTGGGGCCCCAACACAGGCTCCAGGGGCCCAACCCATGAGCGCCCGAACCATAGCTCCAGGGGGTTAACCCCTGGGGGCCCCAACCACAGCTCCAGGGGCCCAACCCCTGCGAGCCCCAACACAATCTCCAGGAACTCAAAACCTGGGGGCCCCAACACCAGCTCCAGGGGCCCAACCCCACAGCGCCCGAACCATAGCTCCAGGGGCCTAAACCCTGGGGGCCCCAACCACAGCTCCAGGGGCACAACCCCTGCGAGCCCCAACACAATCTCCAGGAACTCAAAACCTGGGGGCCCCAACACCAGCTTCAGGGGCCCAACCCCACAGCGCCCGAACCATAGCTCCAGGGGCCCAATCCCTGGGGGCCCCAACACTAGCTCCAGGGGCCCAACCCCTGGGGCCCTCCACCCCAGCTCCAGGGGCCCAACCGCTGAGCGCCCGAACTATAGCTCCAGGGGCCCAAACCCTGTGCGCCCGAACCATAGCTCCAAGGGCCTAACCCCTGGTGGCCCCAACCCGAGCTCCAGGGGCCCAACCCCTGGGGGCCCCAACACCAGCTCCAAGAGCCCAATCCCTGGGAGCCCCAACACCAGCTCCAGGGGTCCAACCCCAGAGCGCCTGAACCATAGTTCCAGGGGCCCAACCCCTCGGGGCCCCAACACCAGCTCCAGGGGCCAAACCCCTGAGCGCCCGAACCATAGCTCCAGGGACCTAACCCCTGGGGGCCCCAACCCCAGCTCCAGGGGCGTAACCCACGGGGCCCCAACCCCAGCTCCAGGGGCCCAACCCCTGAGCGCCCGAATCATAGCTGCAGAGGCCTAACCCCCGAGGGCCCCAACCCGAGCTCCAGGGGCCCAACCCCTGAGCGCCCAAACCATAGCTCCAGGGGCCTAACCCCCGGGGGCCCCAACCCCATCTCCAGGGTCCGAACCCCTGTGGGCCCCAACCCCAGCTCCAGGGGCGTAACCCACGGGGCCCCAACACCAGCTCCAGGAGCCCAACCCCTGGGGGCCCCAAAACAAGTTCCAGGGGCTGAACCCCGGAGCGCCCTAACCATAGCTCCAGGGGCCCAACCCCTGGGGGCCCCAACACCAGCTCCACGGGCCCAACCCCTGAGAGCCCGAACCACAGCTCCAGGGGCCTAAATCCTGTGGGCCCCAACACCAGCTTCAGGGGCCCAACCCCTGGGGGCCCCAACACTAGCTCCAGGAGCCCAACCCCTGGGGGCCCCAAAACAAGTTCCAGGGGCTGAACCCCGGAGCGCCCTAACCATAGCTCCAGGGGCCCAACCCCTGGGGGCCCCAACACCAGCTCCACGGGCCCAACCCCTGAGCGCCCAAACCATAGCTCCAGGGGCCTAACCCCCGGGGCCCTGAGCACCCGAACCATAGCTCCAGAGGCCTAACCACTGGGGGCCCCAACCACAGCTCCAGGGGCCCAACCCCTGCGGGCACCACCAGGTCCAGAAGCCCAGCCCCTGGGGGCCCCAACACTAGCTCCAGGAGCCCAACCCCAGAGCGCCCGAAACATAGCTCCAGGGGCCCAATCCCTGGGGTCTCCAACACTAGCTCCATGGGCCCAACCCCTGGGGCCCTCCACCCCAGCTCCAGGGGCCCAACCCCTGGGGGCCCCAACACCAGCTTCAGGGGCCCAACCCCTGGGGGCCCCAACACCAGCTCCAGGAGCCCAACCCCTGGGTGCCCCAACACTAGCTCCAGGGGCCCAACCCCAGAGCGCCCGAAACATAGCTCCAGGGGCCCAATCCCTGGGGGCCCCAACACTAGCTCCAGGGGCCCAACCCCTGGGGCCCTCCACCCCAGCTCCAGGGGCCCAACCCCAGAGCTCCCGAACCATAGCTCCATGCGGGGAAATGCTCTGTGCACTACCCTATGTGGCCACACGGTGTCACTCTTGCTCCATGCAGGAAATGCTCTGGGCATTACCCTGCATGGCCACACAGTGTTACTGTTGCTCCATGCGTGAAATGTCTGGGCATTACTGTGATGGAGTCCGGACTGTCTGTGTGGGGGATGGGAGAGCAATGGGTGACATTAGGTCAGGGGCCCCAACACCAGCTCCAGCGGCCCAACCCCTGAGCGCCCGAACCATATCTCCACGGGCCCAACCCCTGAGAGCCCGAACCATAGCTCCAGGGGCCTAAATCCTGTGGGCCCCAACCCCAGCTCCAGGGGCCCAACCCCTGGGGACCCCATCACCAGCTCCAGGGGCCCAAACCCTAAGCGCCCGAACCATAGCTCCAGGGGTCTAACCCCTGGGGCCCCAACACTAGCTGCAGGGGCCCAGCCCCTGGGGCCCCAACACCAACTCCAGGGACCCAACCCCTGAGCGCCCTAACCATAGCTCCATGGACCTAACCCCTGGTGGCCCGAACCCCAGCTCCAGGGGCCCAACCCCTGGGGGCCCCAACACCAGCTCCAAGAGCCCAATCCCTGGGAGCCCCAACACCAGCTCCAGGGGCCCAACCCCAGAGCGCCTGAATCATAGTTCCAGGGGCCCAACCCCTGGGGGCCCCAACACCAGCTCCAGGGGCCAAACTCCTGAGCGCCCTAACCATAGCTCCAGGGCCCTAACCCCCGGGGGGCCCCAACCCCAGCTCCAGGGGCGTAACCCACGGGGCCCCAACCCCAGTTCCAGGGACCCAACCCCTGGGGCCCTCGACCCCAGTTCCAGGGGCCCAACCCCTGAGCGCCCGAACCATAGCTGCAGAGGCCTAACCCCCGAGGGCCCCAACCCCAGCTCCAGGGGCCCAACCCCTTGGGGCCCCAACACCAGCTTCAGGGGCCCAACCCCTGGGGGCCCCAACACCAGCTCCAGGAGCCCAACTCCTGGGGGCCCCAACACAAGTTCCAGGGGCCGAACCCCGGAGCGCCCTAACCATAGCTCCAGGGGCCCAACCCCTGGGGGCCCGAACACCAGCTCCAGCGGCCCAACCCCTGAGCGCCCAAACCATAGCTCCAGGGGCCTAACCCCCGGGGGCCCCAACCCCAGCTCCAGGGTCCGAACCCCTGTGGGCCCCAACACCAGCTCCAGGGGCCCAACCCCTGAGAGCCCGAACCATAGCTGCAGAGGCCTAACCCCTGGGGGCCCCAACCACAGCTCCAGGGGCCCAACCCCTGCGGGCACCACCAGGTCCAGGAGCCCAACCCCTGGGGGCCCCAACACTAGCTCCAGGGGCCCAACCCCAGAGCGCCCGAAACATAGCTCTAGGGGCCCAATCCCTGGGGGCCCCAACACTAGCTCCAGGGGCCCAACCCCTGGGGCCCTCCACCCCAGCTCCAGGGGCCCAACCGCTGAGCGCCCGAACAATAGCTCCAGGGGCCCAACCCCTGTGCGCTTGAACCATAGCTCCAGGGGCCTAACCCCTGGGTCCCCAACACCACTTCCAGGGGCAAAACCCCTTGGGGACCCAACACAAGCTCCAGGGGCCTAACCCTTGGAGGCCCCAATCCCAGCTCCAGGGGCCCAACCCCTGCGGGCCCCAAAACGAGCTCCAGGGGCTCAATCCCTGAGCGCCCGAACCATAGCTCCAGGGGCCTAACACCCGGGGGCCTGAACCCCAGCTCCAGGGACCCAACCCCTGCGGGTCCAAACACCAGCTGCAGGGGCCCAACTCCTGAGCGCCCGAACCATAGCTCCAGGGGCCCAACCCCTGGGGGCCCCACCACCTGCTCCAGGAGCCCAACCCCTGGGGGCCCCAAAACCAGCTCCAGGGGCCCAATCCCTGAGCGCCAGAACCATAGCTCCAGGGGCCTAATCCCTGAGGGCCCCAACACCAGCTCCAGGGGCCCAACCCCTGGGAGCCCCAACACCAGCTCCAGGGGCCCAACCCCAGAGTGCCCAAACCATAGCTCTAGGGGCCTATTCCCTGGGGGCCCGCACGCCAGCTCCAAGGGCCCAACCCCTGAGCGCCCGAACCATAGCGCAAGGGGCTTAACCCCTGGGGCCCCAACACCAGCTCCAGGGGCCCAACCCCTGGGAGTCCCAACACCAGCTACAGGGGCCCAACCCCAGAGCTCCCGAACCATAGTTCCATGCGGGGAAATGCTCTGTGCACTACCCTATGTGGCCACACAGTGTTACTGTTGCTTCATGCGTGAAATGTCTGGGCATTACTGTGATGGAGTCGGGACTGTCTGTGTGGGGGATGGGAGAGCAAGGAGTGACATTAGGTCAGGGGACCCAACACCAGCTCCAGCGGCCCAACCCCTGAGCGCTCGAATCATAGCTCCAGGGGCCTAACCCCTGGGGGCCCCAACACCAGCTCCAAGGGCCCAACCCCTGAGAGCCCCAACCCCAGCTCCAGGGGCCCAACCCCTGTATGCCCCAACACCAGCTCCAGGGGTCCAACCCCTGAGCGCCCGAACCATAGCTCCAGGGGTCTAACCCCCGGGGGCCCCAACCCCAGCTACAGGGGCCCAACCCCTGGGGACCCCAACACCAGCTCCAAGAGCCCAACCCCTGGGAGCCCCAACAACAGCTCCAGGGGCCCAACCCCAGAGAGCCCGAACCATAGTTCCAGGGGCCAAACCCCTGGGGGCCCCAACACCAGCTCCAGGGGCCAAACCCCTGAGCGCCCGAACCATAGCTCCAGGGTCCTAACCCCTGGGGGCCCCAACCCCAGCTTCAGGGGCGTAACCCCCGGGGCCCCAACCTCAGCTCCAGGGGCCCAACCCCTGGGGCCCTCGACCCCAGCTCAAGGGGCCCAACTCCTGAGCGCCCGAACCATAGCTCCAGGGGCCTAACCCCTGGGGCCCCTCACCAGCTCCAGGGGCCCAAACCCTTGGGGCCCCAACACCAGCTCCAGGGGCCGAACCCATGAGCGCCCGAACCATAGCTCCAGGGGGTTAGCCCCTGGGGGCCCCAACCACAGCTCCAGGGGCCCAACCCCTGCGAGCCCCAACACAATCTCCAGGAACTCAAAACCTGGGGGCCCCAACACCAGCTCCAGGGGCCCAACCCCACAGCGCCCGAACCATAGCTCCAGGGGCCTAAACCCTGGGGGCCCCAACCACAGCTCCAGGGGCCCAACCCCTTGGAGCCCCAACACAATCTCCAGGAACTCAAAACCTGGGGGCCCCAACACCAGCTCCAGGGGCCCAACCCCACAGCGCCCGAACCATAGCTCCAGGGGCCCAATCCCTGGGGGCCCCAAAACTAGCTCCAGGGGCCCAACCCCTGGGGCCCTCCACCCCAGCTCCAGGGGCCCAACCGCTGAGCGCCCGAACTTCACCTCGAGGGGCCCAAACCCTGTGCGCCCGAACCATAGCTCCAGGGGCCTAACCCCTGGTGGCCCCAACCCGAGCTCCAGGGGCCCAACCCCTGGGGGCCCCAACACAAGCTCCAAGAACCCAATCCCTGGGAGCCCCAACACCAGCTCCAGGGGCCCAACCCCAGAGCGCCTGAAACATAGTTCCAGGGGCCCAACCCCTCGGGGCCCCAACACCAGCTCCAGGGGCCAAACCCCTGAGCGCCCGAACCATAGCTCCAGGGGCCTAACCCCTGGGGGCCCCAACCCCAGCTCCAGGGGCGTAACCCACGGGGCCCCAACCCGAGCTCCAGGGGCCCAACCCCTGGGGCCCTCGACCCCAGTTCCAGGGGCCCAACCCCTGAGCGCCCGAACCATAGCTGCAGAGGCCTAACCCCCGAGGGCCCAAACCCCAGCTCCAGGGTCCCAACCCCTGAGCGCCCAAACCATAGCTCCAGGGGCCTAACCCCCGGGGGCCCCAACCCCAGCTCCAGGGTCCGAACCCCTGTGGACCCCAACCCCAGCTCCAGGGGCGTAACCCACGGGGCCCCAACCCCAGCTCCAGGGGCCCAACCCCTGGGGCCCTCGACCCCAGTTCCAGGGGTCCAACCCCTGAGCGCCCGAACCATAGCTGCAGTGGCCTAAACCCCGAGGGACCCAACGCCAGCTCCATGGGCCCAACCCCTGCGGGCACCAACAGGTCCAGGAGCCCAACCCCTGGGGGCCCCAACACTAGCTCCAGGAGCCCAACCCCAGAGCGCCCGAAACATAGCTCCAGGGGCCCAATCCCTGGGGGCCCCAACACTAGCTCCATGGGACCAACCCCTGGGGCCCTCCACCCCAGCTCCAGGGGCCCAACCGCTGAGCGCCCGAACTATAGCTCCAGGGGCCCAACCCCAGAGCGCCCGAAACTTAGCTCCAGGTGCCCAATCCCTGGGGGCCCCAACACTAGCTCCAGGGGCCCAACCCCTGGGGGCCCCAAAACCAGCTCCAGGGGATCAATCCCTGAGCGCCCGAACCATAGCTCCAGGGGCCTAACCCCCGGGGGCCCGAACCCCAGCTCCAGGGGCCCAACCCCTGGGGGCCCCAACACCTGCTCCAGGAGCCCAACCCCTGGGGGCCCCAAAACCAGCTCCAGGTGCCCAATCCCTGAGCGCCAGAACCATAGCTCCAGGGGCCTAATCCCTGAGGGCCCCAACACCAGCTCCAGGGGCCCAACCCCTGAGCGAACGAACCATATCTCCAGGGGCCTAACCCCCGGGGGCCCCAACCCCAGCTCCAGGGGCCCAACCCCTGGATGCCCCAACACCAGCTCCAGGGGTCCAACCCCTGAGCGCCCGAACCATAGCTCCAGGGGTCTTACCCCCGGGGGCCCCAACCCCACCTACAGGGGCCCAACCCCTGGGGACCCCAACACCAGCTCCAAGAGCCCAATCCCTGGGAGCCCCAACACCAGCTCCAGGGGCTCAACCCCAGAGAGCCCGAACCATAGTTCCAGGGGCCAAACCCCTGGGGGCCCCAACACCAGCTCCAGGGGCCAAACCCCTGAGCGCCCGAAACATAGCCCCAGGGGCCTAACCCCTGGGGGCCCCAACCCCAGCTCCAGGGGCGTAACCCCCGGGGCCCCAACCCCAGGTCCAGGGGCCCAACCCCTGAGCGCCCGAACCATAGCTCCAGGGGCCTAACCCCTGGGGCCCCTCACCAGCTCCAGGGGTCCAACCCCTTGGGGCCCCAACACCAGCTCCAGGGGCCCAACCCATGAGCGCCCGAACCATAGCTCTAGGGGCCTAACTCCTGGGGGCCCAAACCCCACCTCCACGGGCCCAACCCCTGGGGGCCCCAACACCAGCTCCAGGAGCCCAACCCCTGAGCGCCCGAACCATAGCTCCAGGGGCCTAACCCCTGGGGGCCCCAACCACAGCTCCAGGGGCCCAACCCCTGCGAGCCCCAACACAATCTCCAGGAACTCAAAACCTGGGGGCCCCAACATCAGCTCCAGGGGCCCAAACCCACAGCGCCCGAACCATAGCTCCAGGGGCCTAAACCCTGGGGGCCCCAACCACAGCTCCAGGGGCCCAACCCCTGCGAGCCCCAACACAATCTCCAGGAACTCAAAACCTGGGGGCCCCAACACCAGCTCCAGGGGCCCCACCCCTGGGGCCCTCGACCCTAGCTCCAGGGAACTAACCCCTGAGCGCCCGAACCATAGCTCCAGGGGTCCAACCCCTGAGTGCCTGAACCATAGCTCCACGGGCCTAAAACCTTGGTCCCCAACACCAGCTCCAGGGGCCCAACCCCAGAGCACCCGAGACATAGCTCTAGGGGCCCAATCCCTGGGGGCCCCAACACCAGCTCCAGGGGCCCAACCCCTGGGGCCCTCCACCCCAGCTCCAGGGGCCCAACCCCTGAGCGCCCGAACCATAGCTCCAGGGGCCCAACCCCTGAGCGCCTGAACCATAGCTCCAGGGGCCTAACCCCTGGGTCCCCAACACCAGCTCCAGGGGCCCAACCCCTTGGGGCCCCAACACCAGCTCCAGGGGCCCAACCCATGAGCGGCCGAACCAAAGATCTATGGGCCTAACCCCTGGAGGCCCCAACCCCAGCTCCAGGGTCCCAACCACTGGAGGCCCCAAAACCAGCTCCAGGTGCCCAATCCCTGAGCCCCCGAACCATAACTTCAGGGGCCTAACCCCCGAGGGCGCCAACCCCAGCTCCGGGGGCCCAACCCCTGGGGGCCCCAACACCTGTTTCAGGGGCCCAACCCCTGAGTGCCCGAACCATAGCTCCAGGGGCCTAACCCCCGAGGGCCCCAACCACAGCTCCAGGGGCCCAACCCCTGGGGGCCCCAACACCAGCTCCAGGAACCCAACCCCTGGGGGTCCCAACACAAGTTCCAGGGGCCCAACCCCGGAGCGCCCTAACCATAGCTCCAGGGGCCCAGCCCCAGGTGGCCGCAACACCAACTCCAGCGGCCCAACCCCTGAGCGCCCGAGCCTTAGCTCAAGGGGCCCAACTCCTGGGGTCCCCAACACCAGCTCCAGGGTCCCAACCCCTGAGCGCCCGAACCTTAGCTCCAGGGGCCTAATCCCTGGGGGCCCCAACACCAGCTCCAAGGGCCCAACCCCTGAGCGCCCGAACCATAGCGCCAGGGGCTTAACCCGTGGGGCCCCAACACCAGCTCCAGGGGCCCAACCCCTGGGAGTCCCAACACCAGCTCCAAGGGCCCAACCCCTGAGCGCCCGAACAATACCTCCAGGGGCCTAACCCCTGGAGGCCCCAACACCAGCTCCAGGAGCCCAACCCCTGGCAGCCAAAACACCAGCTCCACGGGCCCAACCCCAGAGTGCCCAAACCATAGCTCTAGGGGCCTATTGCCTGGGGGCCCGCACGCCAGCTCCAAGGGCCCAACCCCTGAGCGACCGAACCATAGCTCCAGGGGCCTAACCCCTGGGGGCCCCAACACCAGCTCCAAGGGCCCAACCCCTGAGTGCCCGAACCATAGCTTCAGGGGCCTAACCCCCCGGGGCCCCAACCCTAGCTCCAGGGGCCCAACCCCTGGGGGCCCCACCACCAGCTCCAGGGGCCCAAACCCTGAGCGCCCGAACCATAGCTCCAGGGGTCTAACCCCTGGGGCCCCAACACTAGCTGCAGGGGCCCAGCCCCTGGGGCCCCAACACCAACTCCAGGGACCCAACCCCTGAGCGCCCGAACCATAGCTCCATGGACCTAACCCCTGGTGGCCCCAACCCCAGCTCCAGGGGCCCAACCCCTGGGGGCCCCAACACCAGCTCCAAGAGCCCAATCCCTGGGAGCCCCAACACCAGCTCCAGGGGCCCAACCCCAGAGCGCCTGAACCATAGTTCCAGGGGCCCAACCCCTGGGGGCCCCAACACCAGCTCCAGGGGCCAAACCCCTGAGTGCCCGAACCATAGCTCCAGGTTCCTAACCCCTGGGGGCCCCAACCCCAGCTCCAGGGGCGTAACCCACGGGGTCCCAACCCCAGCTCCAAGGGCCCAACCCCTGGGGCCCTCGACCCCAGTTCCAGGGGCCCAACCCCTGAGCGCCCGAACCATAGCTGCAGAGGCCTAACCCCGAGGGCCCCAACCCCAGCTCCAGGGGCCCAACCCCTGAGCGCCCAAACCATAGCTCCAGGGGCCTAACCCCCGGGGGCCCCAACCACAGCTCCAGGGTCCGAACCCCTGTGGGCCCCAACACCAGCTCCAAGGGCCCAACCCCTGGGGCCCTCCACCCCAGCTCCAGGGGCCCAACCGCTGAGCGCCCGAACTATAGCTCCAGGGGCCCAAACCCTGTGCGCCCGAACCATAGCTCGAGGGCCTAACCCCTGGTGGCCCCAACCCGAGCTCCAGGGGCCCAACCCCTGGGGGCCCCAACACCAGCTCCAAGAGCCCAATCCCTGTGCGCCCCAACACCAGCTCCAGCGCCCACCCCAGAGCGCCTGAACCATAGTTCCAGGGGCCCAACCCCTCGGGGCCCCAACACCAGCTCCAGGGGGCAAACCCCTGAGCGCCCGAACCATAGCTCCAGGGGCCTAACCCCTGGGAGCCCCAACCCCAGCTCCAGGGGCGTAACCCACGGGGCCCCAACCCCAGCTCCAGGGGCCCAACCCCTGGGGCCCTCGACCCCAGTTCCAAGGGCCCAACCCCTGAGCCGCCCGAATCATAGCTTCAGAGGCCTAACCCCCGAGGGCCCCAACCCCAGCTCCAGGGGCCCAACCCCTGAGCGCCCAAACCATAGCTCCAGGGGCCTAACCTCCGGGGGCCCCAACCCCAGCTCCAGGGTCCGAACCCCTGTGGGCCCCAACCCCAGCTCCAGGGGCGTAACCCACGGGGCCCCAACCCCAGCTCCAGGGGCCCAACCCCTGGGGCCCTAGACCCCAGTTCCAGGGGCCCAACCCCTGAGCGCCCGAACCATAGCTGCAGAGGCCTAACCCCCGAGGGCCCCAACGCCAGCTCCAGGGGCCCAACCCCTGGGGGCCCCAACACCAGCTTCAGGGGCCCAACCCCTGGGGGCCCCAACACCAGCTTCAGGAGCCCAACCCCTGGGGACCCCAACACCAGCTCCAGGGGCCCAACCCCTCAGCGCCCAAACCATAGCTCCAGGGGCCTAACCCCCGGGGGACCCAACCCCAGCTCCAGGGTCCGAACCCCTGTGGGCCCCAACACCAGCTCCAGGGGCCCAAACCCTGAGCGCCCGAACCATAGCTCCAGAGGCCTAACCCCTGGGGGCCCCAACCACAGCTCCAGGGGCCCAACCACTGCGGGCACCACCAGGTCCAGGAGCCCAACCCCTGGGGGCCCCAACACTAGCTCCAGGAGCCCAACCCCAGAGCGCCCGAAACATAGCTCCTTGAGCCCAATCCCTGGGGGCCCCAACACTAGCTCCATGGGCCCAACCCCTGGGGCCCTCCACCCGAGCTCCAGGGGCCCAACCCCTGGGGGCCCAAACACCAGCTTCAGGGGCCCAACCCCTGGGGGCCCCAACACCAGCTCCAGGAGCCCAACCCCTGGGTGCCCCAACACTAGCTCCAGGGGCCCAACCCCTGAGCGCCTGAACCATAGCTCCAGGGGCCTAACCCCTGGGTCCCCAACACCAGCTCCAGGGGCCCAACCCCTTGGGGCCCCAACACCAGCTCCAGGGGCCCAACCCATGAGCGGCCGAACCAAAGATCTATGGGCCTAACCCCTGGAGGCCCCAACCCCAGCTCCAGGGTCCCAACCACTGGAGGCCCCAAAACCAGCTCCAGGTGCCCAATCCCTGAGCCCCCGAACCATAACTTCAGGGGCCTAACCCCCGAGGGCGCCAACCCCAGCTCCGGGGGCCCAACCCCTGGGGGCCCCAACACCTGTTTCAGGGGCCCAACCCCTGAGTGCCCGAACCATAGCTCCAGGGGCCTAACCCCCGAGGGCCCCAACCACAGCTCCAGGGGCCCAACCCCTGGGGGCCCCAACACCAGCTCCAGGAACCCAACCCCTGGGGGTCCCAACACAAGTTCCAGGGGCCCAACCCCGGAGCGCCCTAACCATATCTCCAGGGGCCCAGCCCCAGGTGGCCGCAACACCAACTCCAGCGGCCCAACCCCTGAGCGCCCGAGCCTTAGCTCAAGGGGCCCAACTCCTGGGGTCCCCAACACCAGCTCCAGGGTCCCAACCCCTGAGCGCCCGAACCTTAGCTCCAGGGGCCTAATCCCTGGGGGCCCCAACACCAGCTCCAAGGGCCCAACCCCTGAGCGCCCGAATCATAGCGCCAGGGGCTTAACCCGTGGGGCCCCAACACCAGCTCCAGGGGCCCAACCCCTGGGAGTCCCAACACCAGCTCCAAGGGCCCAACCCCTGAGCGCCCGAACAATACCTCCAGGGGCCTAACCCCTGGAGGCCCCAACACCAGCTCCAGGAGCCCAACCCCTGGCAGCCAAATCACCAGCTCCACGGGCCCAACACCAGAGTGCCCAAACCATAGCTCTAGGGGCCTATTCCCTGGGGGCTCGCACGCCAGCTCCAAGGGCCCAACCCCTGAGCGACCGAACCATAGCTCCAGGGGCCTAACCCCTGGGGGCCCCAACACCAGCTCCAAGGGCCCAACCCCTGAGTGCCCGAACCATAGCTTCAGGGGCCTAACCCCCCGGGGCCCCAACCCTAGCTCCAGGGGCCCAACCCCTGGGGGCCCCACCACCAGCTCCAGGGGCCCAAACCCTGAGCGCCCGAACCATAGCTCCAGGGGTCTAACCCCTGGGGCCCCAACACTAGCTGCAGGGGCCCAGCCCCTGGGGCCCCAACACCAACTCCAGGGACCCAACCCCTGAGCGCCCGAACCATAGCTCCATGGACCTAACCCCTGGTGGCCCCAACCCCAGCTCCAGGGGCCCAACCCCTGGGGGCCCCAACACCAGCTCCAAGAGCCCAATCCCTGGGAGCCCCAACACCAGCTCCAGGGGTCCAACCCCAGAGCGCCTGAACCATAGTTCCAGGGGCCCAACCCCTGGGGGCCCCAACACCAGCTCCAGGGGCCAAACCCCTGAGTGCCCGAACCATAGCTCCAGGTTCCTAACCCCTGGGGGCCCCAACCCCAGCTCCAGGGGCGTAACCCACGGGGTCCCAACCCCAGCTCCAAGGGCCCAACCCCTGGGGCCCTCGACCCCAGTTCCAGGGGCCCAACCCCTGAGCGCCCGAACCATAGCTGCAGAGGCCTAACCCCGAGGGCCCCAACCCCAGCTCCAGGGGCCCAACCCCTGAGCGCCCAAACCATAGCTCCAGGGGCCTAACCCCCGGGGGCCCCAACCCCAGCTCCAGGGTCCGAACCCCTGTGGGCCCCAACACCAGCTCCAAGGGCCCAACCCCTGGGGCCCTCCACCCCAGCTCCAGGGGCCCAACCGCTGAGCGCCCGAACTATAGCTCCAGGGGCCCAAACCCTGTGCGCCCGAACCATAGCTCGAGGGCCTAACCCCTGGTGGCCCCAACCCGAGCTCCAGGGGCCCAACCCCTGGGGGCCCCAACACCAGCTCCAAGAGCCCAATCCCTGTGCGCCCCAACACCAGCTCCAGCGCCCAACCCCAGAGCGCCTGAACCATAGTTCCAGGGGCCCAACCCCTCGGGGCCCCAACACCAGCTCCAGGGGGCAAACCCCTGAGCGCCCGAACCATAGCTCCAGGGGCCTAACCCCTGGGAGCCCCAACCCCAGCTCCAGGGGCGTAACCCACGGGGCCCCAACCCCAGCTCCAGGGGCCCAACCCCTGGGGCCCTCGACCCCAGTTCCAAGGGCCCAACCCCTGAGCACCCGAATCATAGCTTCAGAGGCCTAACCCCCGAGGGCCCCAACCCCAGCTCCAGGGGCCCAACCCCTGAGCGCCCAAACCATAGCTCCAGGGGCCTAACCCCCGGGGGCCCCAACCCCAGCTCCAGGGTCCGAACCCCTGTGGGCCCCAACCCCAGCTCCAGGGGCGTAACCCACGGGGCCCCAACCCCAGCTCCAGGGGCCCAACCCCTGGGGCCCTAGACCCCAGTTCCAGGGGCCCAACCCCTGAGCGCCCGAACCATAGCTGCAGAGGCCTAACCCCCGAGGGCCCCAACGCCAGCTCCAGGGGCCCAACCCCTGGGGGCCCCAACACCAGCTTCAGGGGCCCAACCCCTGGGGGCCCCAACACCAGCTCCAGGAGCCCAACCCCTGGGGACCCCAACACCAGCTCCAGGGGCCCAACCCCTCAGCGCCCAAACCATAGCTCCAGGGGCCTAACCCCCGGGGGCCCCAACCCCAGCTCCAGGGTCCGAACCCCTGTGGGCCCCAACACCAGCTCCAGGGGCCCAAACCCTGAGCGCCCGAACCATAGCTCCAGAGGCCTAACCCCTGGGGGCCCCAACCACAGCTCCAGGGGCCCAACCACTGCGGGCACCACCAGGTCCAGGAGCCCAACCCCTGGGGTCCCCAACACTAGCTCCAGGAGCCCAACCCCAGAGCGCCCGAAACATAGCTCCTTGAGCCCAATCCCTGGGGGCCCCAACACTAGCTCCATGGGCCCAACCCCTGGGGCCCTCCACCCCAGCTCCAGGGGCCCAACCCCTGGGGGCCCAAACACCAGCTTCAGGGGCCCAACCCCTGGGGGCCCCAACACCAGCTCCAGGAGCCCAACCCCTGGGTGCCCCAACACTAGCTCCAGGGGCCCAACCCCAGAGCGCCCGAAACATAGCTCCAGGGGCCCAATCCCTGGGGGCCCCAACACTAGCTCCAGGGGCCCAACCCCTGGGGCCCTCCACCCCAGCTCCAGGGGCCCAACCGCTGAGCGCCCGAACTATAGCTCCAGGGGCCCAACCCCTGTGCGCCCGAACCATAGCTCCAGGGGCCTAACCCCTGGGTCCCCAACACCAGCGCCAGGGGCAAAACCCCTTGGGGACCCAGCACAAGCTCCAAGGGCCGAAACCCTGAGCGCCCGAACCATAGCTCCAGGGGTCTAACCCCTGGGGCACCAACACTAGCTGCAGGGGCCCAGCCCCTGGGGCCCCAACACCAGCTCCAGGGACCCAACCCCTGAGCGCACGAACCATAGCTCCATGGACCTAACCCCAGGTGGCCGCAACCCCAGCTCCAGGGGCCCAACCCCTGCGGGCCCCAACACCAGCTCCAAGAGCCCAATCCCTTGGACCCCAACACCAGCTCCAGGGGCCCAACCCCAGAGCGCCTGAACCATAGTTCCAGGGGCCCAACCCCTGGGGGCCCCAACACCAGCTCCAGGGGCCAGACCCCTGGGGGCCCCAACACCTGCTCCAGGAGCCCAACCCCTGGGGGCCCCAAAACCAGCTCCAGGGGCCCAATCCCTGAGCGCCAGAACCATAGCTCCAGGGGCCTAATCCCTGAGGGCCCCAACACCAGCTCCAGGGGCCCAACCCCTGGGAGCCCCAACACCAGCTCCAGGGGCCCAACCCCAGAGTGCCCAAACCATAGCTCTAGGGGCCTATTCCCTGGAGGCCCGCACGCCAGCTCCAAGGGCCCAACCCCTGAGCGACCAAACCATAGCGCAAGGGGCTTAACCCCTGGGGCCCCAACACCAGCTCCAGGGGCCCAACCCCTGGGAGTCCCAACACCAGCTACAGGGGCCCAACCCCAGAGATCCCGAACCATAGCTCCATGCGGGGAAATGCTCTGTGCACTACCCTATGTGGCCACACGGTGTCACTCTTGCTCCATGCAGGAAATGCTCTGGGCGTTACCCTGCATGGCCACACAGTGTTACTGTTGCTCCATGCGTGAAATGTCTGGGCACAACTGTGATGGAGTCGGGACTGTCTGTGTGGGGGATGGGAGAGCAAGGGGTGACATTAGGTCAGGGGCTCCAACACCAGCTCCAGCGGCCCAACCCCTGAGCGCCCGAACCATAGCTCCAGGGGCCCAACCCCTGAGAGCCCGAACCATAGCTCCAGGGGCCTAAATCCTGTGGGCCCCAACCCCAGCTCCAGGGGCCCAACCCCTGGGGACCCCACCACCAGCTCCAGGGGCCAAAACCCTGAGCGCCCGAACCATAGCTCCAGGGGTCTAACCCCTGGGGCCCCAACACTAGCTGCAGGGGCCCAGCCCCTGGGGCCCCAACACCAACTCCAGGGACCCAACCCCTGAGCTCCCGAACCATAGCTCCATGGACCTAACCCCTGGTGGCCCGAACCCCAGCTCCAGGGGCCCAACCCCTGGGGGCCCCAACACCAGCTCCAAGAGCCCAATCCCTGGGAGCCCCAACACCAGATCCAGGGGCCCAACCCCAGAGCGCCTGAATCATAGTTCCAGGGGCCCAACCCCTGGGGGCCCCAACACCACCTTCAGGGGCCCAAACCCTGGGGGCCCCAACACCAGCTCCAGGGGCCCAACCCCTGAGGGCCCCAACACCAGCTCCAGGGGCTCAACCCCTGAGCGCCCAAACCATAGCTCCAGGGGCCTAACCCCCGGGGGCCCCAACCCCAGCTCCAGGGTCCGAACCCCTGTGGGCCCCAACACCAGCTCCAGGGGACCAACCCCTGAGAGCCCGAACCATAGCTCCAGAGGCCTAACCCCTGGGAGCCCCAACCACAGTTCCAGGGGCCCAACCCCTGGGGGCCCCAACACTAGCTCCAGGCGTCCAACCTCAGAGCGCCCGAAACATTGCTCCAGGGGCCCAATCCATGGGGGCCCCAACACTAGCTCCAGGGGCCCAACCCCTGGGGCCCTCCACCCCAGCTCCAGGGGCCCAACCGCTGAGCGCCCGAACTATAGCTCCAGGGGCCCAAGCCCTGTGCGCTTGAACCATAGCTCCAGGGGCCTAACCCCTGGGTCCCCAACACCACCTCCAGGGGCAAAACCCCTTGGGGACACAACACAAACTCCAGGGGCCTAACCCCTGGAGGCCCCAATCCCAGCTCCAGGGGCCCAACCCCTGCGGGCCCCAAAACCAGCTCCAGGGGCTCAATCCCTGAGCGCCCGAACCTTAGCTCCAGGGGCCTAACCCCCGGGGGCCCGATCCCCAGCTCCAGGGACCCAACCCCTGGGGGTCCAAACACCAGCTACAGGCGCCCAACCCCTGAGCGCCCGAACCATAGCTCCAGGGGACTAACCCCCGGCGGCCCCAACCACAGCTCCAGGGGCCCAACCCCTGGGGGCCCCAACACCTGCTCCAGGAGCCCAACCCCTGGGGGCCCCAAAACCAGCTCCAGGGGCCCAATCCCTGAGCGCCAGAACCATAGCTCCAGGGGCCTAATCCCTGAGGGCCCCAACACCAGCTCCAGGGGCCCAACCCCTGGGAGCCCCTACACCAGCTCCAGGGGCCCAACCCCAGAGTGCCCAAACCATAGCTCTAGGGGCCTATTCCCTGGGGGCCCGCACGCCAGCTCCAAGGGCCCAACCCCTGAGCGACCGAACCATAGCGCAAGGGGCTTAACCCCTGGGACCCCAACACCAGCTCCAGGGGCCCAACCCCTGGGAGTCCCAACACCAGCTACAGTGGCCCAACCCCAGAGCTCCCGAACCATAGCTCCATGCGGGGAAATGCTCTGTGCACTACCCTATGTGGCCACACGGTGTCACTCTTGCTCCATGCAGGAAATGCTCTGGGCATTACCCTGCATGGCCACACAGTGTTACTGTTGCTCCATGCGTGAAATGTCTGGGCATTACTGTGATGGAGTCGGGACTGTCTGTGTGGGGGATGGGAGAGCAAGGGGTGACATTAGGTCAGGGGCCCCAAAACCAGCTCCAGCGGCCCAACCCCTGAGCGACCGAACCATAGCTCCAGGGGCCTAACCCTTGGGGGCCCCAACACCAGCTCCAAGGGCCCAACCCCTGAGCGCCCGAACAATACCTCGAGGGGCCTAACCCCTGGAGGCCCCAACACCAGCTCCAGGAGCCCAACCCCTGGCAGCCAAAACACCAGCTCCAAGGGCCCATCCCCAGAGTGCCCAAACCATAGCTCTAGGGGCCTATTCCCTGGGGGCCCGCACGCCAGCTCCAAGGGCCCAACCCCTGAGCGCCCGAACCATAGCGCCAGGGGCTTAACCCCTGGGGCCCCAACACCAGCTCCAGGGGCCCAACTCCTGGGACTCCCAACACCAGCTACAGGGGCCCAACCCCAGAGATCCCGAACCATAGCTCCATGCGGGGAAATGCTCTGTGCACTACCCTATGTGGCCACACGGTGTCACTCTTGCTCCATGCAGGAAATGCTCTGGGCATTACCCTGCATGGCCACACAGTGTTACTGTTGCTCCATGCGTGAAATGTCTGGGTATTACTGTGATGGAGTCGGGACTGTCTGTGTGGAGGATGGGAGAGCAAGGGGTGACATTAGGTCAGGAGCCCCAACACCAGCTCCAGCGGCCCAACCCCTGAGCGACCGAAAATAAGCTCCAGGGGCCTAACCCCTGGGGGCCCCAACACCAGCTCCAAGGGCCCAACCCCTGAGTGCCCGAACCATAGCTTCAGGGGCCTAACCCCCCGGGGCCCCAACCCTAGCTCCAGGGGCCCAACCCCTGGGGGCCCCACCACCAGCTCCAGGGACCCAGACCCTGAGCGCCCGAACCATAGCTCCAGGGGTCTAACGCCTGGGGCCCCAACACTAGCTGCAGGGGCCCAGCCCCTGGGGCCCCAACACCAACTCCAGGGACCCAACCCCAGAGCGCCCGAACCATAGCTCCATGGACCTAACCCCTGGTGGCCCCAACCCCAGCTCCAGGGGCCAACCCCTGGGGGCCCCAACACCAGCTCCAAGAGCCCAATCCCTGGGAGCCCCAACACCAGCTCCAAGGGCCCAACCCCAGAGCGCCTGCACCATATTTCCAGGGGCCTAACCCCTGGGGGCCCCAACACCAGCTCCAGGGGCCAAGCCCCTGAGTGCCCGAACCATAGCTCCAGGTTCCTAACCCCTGGGGTCCCCAACCCCAGCTCCAGGGGCGTAACCCACGGGGTCCCAACCCCAGCTCCAGGGGCCCAACCCCTGGGGCCCTCGACCCCAATTCCAGGGGCCCAACTCCTGAGCGCCCGAACCATAGCTGCAGAGGCCTAACCCCCGAGGGCCCCAACCCCAGCTCCAGGGGCCCAACCCCTGAGTGCCCAAACCATAGCTCCAGGGGCCTAACCCCCGGGGGCCCCAACCCCAGCTCCAGGGTCCGAACCCCTGTGGGCCCCAACACCAGCTCCAGGGGCCCAACCCCTGGGGCCCTCCACCCCAGCTCCAGGGGCCCAACCGCTGATCGCCCGAACTATAGCTCCAGGGGCCCAAACCCTGTGCGCCCGAACCATAGCTCCAGGGGCCTAACCCCTGGTGGCCCCAACCCGAGCTCCAGGGGCCCAACCCCTGGGGGCCCCAACACCAGCTCGAAGAGCCCAATCCCTGGGAGCCCCAACACCAGCTCCAGGGGCCCAACCCCAGAGCGCCTGAACCATAGTTCCAGGGGCCCAACCCCTCGGGTCCCCAACACTAGCTCCAGGGGCCAAAACCCTGAGCGCCCGAACCATAGCTCCAGGGGCCTAACCCCTGGGGGCCCCAACCCCAGCTCCATGGGCGTAACCCACGGGGCCCCAACCCCAGCTCCAGGGGCCCAACCCCTGGGGCCCTCGACCACAGTTCCAGGGGCCCAACCCCTGAGCGCCCGAATCATAGCTGCAGAGGCCTAACCCCCGAGGGCCCCAACCCCAGCTCCAGGGGCCCAACCCCTGAGCGCCCAAACCATAGCTCCAGGGGCCTAACCCCCGGGGGCCTCAACCCCAGCTCCAGGGTCCGAACCCCTGTGGGCCCCAACCCCAGCTCCAGGGGCGTAACCCACGGGGCCCCAACCCCAGCTCCACGGGCCCAACCCCTGGGGCCCTCGACCCCAGTTCCAGGGGCCCAACCCCTGAGCGCCCGAACCATAGCTGCAGAGGCCTAACCCCCGAGGGCCCCAATGCCAGCTCCAGGGGCAGAACCCCTGGGGGCCCCAACACCAGCTTCAGGGGCCCAACCCCTGGGGGCCCCAACACCAGCTCCAGGAGTCCAACCCCTGGGGGCCCCAAAACAAGTTCCAGGGGCTGAACCCCGGAGCGCCCTAACCATAGCTCCAGGGGCCCAACCCCTGGGGGCACCAACACCACCTCCAGGGGCCCAACCCCTGAGCGCCCAAACCATAGCTCCAGGGGCCTAACCCCTGGGGGCCCCAACCACAGCTCCAGGGGCCCAACCCCTGCGGACACCACCAGGTCCAGGAGCCCAACCCCTGGGGGCCCCAACACTAGCTCCAGGAGCCCAACCCCAGAGCGCCCGAAACATAGCTCCAGGGGCCCAATCCCTGGGGGCCCCAACACTAGCTCCATGGGCCCAACCCCTGGGGCCCTCCACCCCAGCTCCAGGGGCCCAACCCCTGGGGGCCCCAACACCAGCTTCAGGGGCCCAACCCCTGGGGGCCCCAACACCAGCTCCAGGAGCCCAACCCCTGGGTGCCCCAACACTAGCTCCAGGGGCCCAACCCCAGAGCGCCCGAAACATAGCTCCAGGGGCCCAATCCCTGGGTGCCCCAACACTAGCTCCAGGGGCCCAACCCCAGGGGCCCTCCACCCCAGCTCCAGGGGCCCAACCGCTGAGTGCCCGAACTACAGCTCCAGGGGACCAACCCCTGTGCGCCCGAACCATAGCTCCAGGGGCCTAACCCCTGGGTTCCCAACAACAGCGCCAGGGGCAAAACCCCTTGGGGACCCAGCACAAGCTCCAAGGGCCCAAACCCTGAGCGCCCGAACCATAGCTCCAGGGGCCCAACCCCTGGGGGCCCCAACACAAGCTCCAAGAGCCCAATCCCTGGGAGCCCCAACACCAGCTCCAGGGGCCCAACCCCAGAGCGCCTGAACCATAGTTCCAGGGGCCCAACCCCTGGGGGCCCCAACACAAGCTCCAGGGGCCAGACCCCTGGGGGCCCCAACACCTGCTCCAGGAGCCCAACCCCTGGAGGCCCCAAAACCAGCTCCAGGGGCCCAATCCCTGAGCGCCAGAACCATAGCTCCAGGGGCCTGATCCCTGAGGGCCCCAACACCAGCTCCAGGGGCCCAACCCCTGGGAGCCCCAACACCAGCTCCAGGGGCCCAACCCCAGAGTGCCCAAACCATAGCTCTAGGGGCCTATTCCCTGGGGGCCCGAACGCCAGATCCAAGGGCCCAACCCCTGAGAGACCAAACCATAGCGCAAGGGGCTTAACCCCTGGGGCCCCAACACCAGCTCCAGGGGCCCAACCCCTGGGAGTCCCAACACCAGCTACAGGGGCCCAACCCCAGAGCTCCCGAACCATAGCTCCATGCGGGGAAATGCTCTGTGCACTACCCTATGTGGCCACACGGTGTCACTCTTGCTCCATGCAGGAAATGCTCTGGGCATGACCCTGCATGGCCACACAGTGTTACTGTTGCTCCATGCGTGAAATGTCTGGGCATTACTGTGATGGAGTCGGGACTGTCTGTGTGGGGGATGGGAGAGCAAGGGGTGACATTAGGTCAGGGGCCCCAACACCAGCTCCAGCGGCCCAACCCCTGAGCGCCCGAACCACAGCTCCAGGGGCCCAACCCCTGAGAGCCCGAACCATAGCTCCAGGGGCCTAAATCCTGTGGGCCCCAACCCCAGCTCCAGGGGCCCAACGCCTGGGGACCCCACCACCAGCTCCAGGGGCCCAAACCCTGAGCGCCCGAACCATATCTCCAGGGGTCTAACCCCTGGGGCCCCAACACTAGCTGCAGGGGCCCAGCCTCTGGGGCCCCAACACCAACTCCAGGGACCCAACCCCTGAGCGCCCGAACCATAGCTCCATGGACCTAACCCCTGCTGGCCCCAACCCCAGCTCCAGGGACCCAACCCCTGGGGGCCCCAACACCAGCTCCAAGAGCCCAATCCCTGGGAGCTCCAACACCAGCTCCAGGGGCCCAACCCCAGAGCGCCTGAATCATAGTTCCAGGGGCCCAACCCCTGGGGGCCCCAACACCAGCTCCAGGGGCCAAACCCCTGAGCGCCCAAACCATAGCTCCAGGGCCCTAACCCCTGGGGGCCCCAACCCCAGCTCCAGCGGCGTAACCCACGGGGCCCCAACCCCAGTTCCAGGGGCCCAACCCCTGGGGCCCTCGACCCCAGTTCCAGGGGCCCAACCCCTGAGCGCCCGAACCATAGCTGCAGAGGCCTAACCCCCGAGGGCCCCAACCCCAGCTCCAGGGGCCCAACCCCTTGGGGCCCCAACACCAGCTTCAGGGGCCCAACCCCTGGGGGCCCCAACACCAGCTCCAGGGGCCCAACCCCTGAGAGCCCGAACCATAGCTCCAGAGGCCTAACCCCTGGGGGCTCCAACCACAGCTCCAGGGGCCCAACCCCTGCGGGCACCACCAGCTCCAGGAGCCCGACCCCTGGGGGCCCCAACACTAGCTCCAGGGGCCCAACCCCAGAGCGCCCGAAACATAGCTCCAGGGGCCCAATCCCTGGGGGCCCCAACACTAGCTCCAGGGGCCCAACCCCTGGGGCCCTCCAACCCAGCTCCAGGGGCCCAACCGCTGAGCGCCCGAACTATAGCTCCAGGGGTCCAAGCCCTGTGCGCTTGAACCATAGCTCCAGGGGCCTAACCCCTGGGTCCCCAACACCACCTCCAGTGGCAAAACCCCTTGGGGACACAACACAAGCTCCAGGGGCCTAACCCCTGGAGGCCCCAATCCCAGCTCCAGGGGCCCAACCCCTGCGGGCCCCGAAACCAGCTCCAGGGGCTCAATCCCTGAGCGCCCGAACCATAGCTCCAGGGGCCTAACCCCCGGGGGCCCGAACCCCAGCTCCAGGGACCCAACCCCTGGGGGTCCAAACACCAGCTACAGGGGCCCAACCCCTGAGCGCCCGAACCATAGCTCCAGGGGCCTAACCCCCGGCGGCCCCAACCACAGCTCCAGGGGCCCAACCCCTGGGGGCCCCAACACCTGCTCCAGGAGCCCAACCCCTGGGGGCCCCAAAACCAGCTCCAGGGGCCCAATCCCTGAGCGCCAGAACCATAGCTCCAGGGGCCTAATCCCTGAGGGCCCCAACACCAGCTCCAGGGGTCCAACCCCTGGGAGCCCCAACACCAGCTCCAGGGGCCCAACCCCAGAGTGCCCAAACCATAGCTCTAGGGGCCTATTCCCTGGGGGCCCGCACGCCAGCTCCAAGGGCCCAACCCCTGAGCGCCCGAACCATAGCGCAAGGGGCTTAAACCCCTGGGGCCCCAACACCAGCTCCAGGGGCCCAACCCCTGGGAGTCCCAACACCAGCTACAGGGGCCCAACCCCAGAGCTCCCGAACCATAGCTCCATGCGGGGAAATGCTCTGTGCACTACCCTATGTGGCCACACGGTGTCACTCTTGCTCCATGCAGGAAATGCTCTGGGCATTACCCTGCATGGCCACACAGTGTTACTGTTGCTCCATGCGTGAAATGTCTGGGCATTACTGTGATGGAGTCGGGACTGTCTGTGTGGGGGATGGGAGAGCAAGGGGTGACATTAGGTCAGGGGCCCCAACACCAGCTCCAGCGGCCCAACCCCTGAGTGCCCGACCCATAGCTCCAGGGGCCCAACCCCTGAGAGCCCGAACCATAGCTCCAGGGTCCTAAATCCTGTGGGCCTCAACCCCAGCTCCAGGGGCCCAACCCCTGGGGACCCCACCACCAGCTCCAGGTGCCCAACCCCAGAGCGCACGAAACATAGCTCCAGGGGCCCAATCCCTGGGGGCCCCAACACTAGCTTCAGGGGCCTAACCCCTGGGTCCCCAACACCAGCTCCAGGGGCAAAACCCCTTGGGGACCCAACACAAGCTCCAGGGGCCCAACCCCTGAGCGCCCGAGCCAAAGCTCCAGGGGCCTTACCCCCGGGGGCCCGAACCCCAGCTCCAGGGACCCAACCCCTGGGGGTCCAAACACCAGCTACAGGGGCCCAACCCCTGAGCGCCCGAACCATAGCTCCAGGGGCCTCACCCCCGGGGGCCCCAACCACAGCTCCAGGGGCCCAACCCCTGGGGGCCCCAACACCTGCTCCAGGAGCCCAACCCCTGGGGGCCCCAAAACCAGCTCCAGGGGCCCAATCCTTGAGCGCCACAACCATAGCTCCAGGGTCCTAATCCCTGAGGGCCCCAACACCAGCTCCAGGGGCCCAACCCCTGGGAGCCCCAACACCAGCTCCAGGGGCCCAACCCCAGAGTGCCCAAACCATAGCTCTAGGGGCCTATTCCCTGGGGGCCCGCACACCAGCTCCAAGGGCCCAACCCCTGAGCGCCCGAACCATAGCTCCAGGGGCCTAACCCCCGGGGGCCCCAACACCAGCTCCAGGGGCCCAACCCCTTGGGAGCCCAACACCAGCTCCAGGGGCCCAACCCATGAGCGCCCGAACCATAGCTCCATGCGGGGAACGCGCTGTTGCCTACCCATGTTGGCCACCGGTGTCACTCTTGCTCCTATGCGGAAATGCCTCTGTGCAATTACTCTTCATGCCACCAGTGTTACGTTCTCCATGCGTGAAATGTCTGGCTTACTGTGATGAGAGTCCGGGACTGTGCTGTGTGGGGTTGGCAGAGCAAGGGTTGACATTAGGTCAGGGGCCCAAACAGCCAGCTCCAGCTGGCAACCCTACGCCGCTAACCTAGCTCCAGGTGCCCTACCCCTTGGGCCCCCAACATCCAGCTCCAGGGCCCAACCCCTGAGCGCCCGAACCATAGTTCCCGGGCCCAACCCTGAGCGCCACCATAGCATCCAGGAGTCTAACCCTTGGGCCCAACACTAGCTGCAGGGGCCCAGCCCCTGGGGCCCCAACACCAGCTCCAGGGGCCCAACCCCTGAGAGCCCGAACCATAGCTTCAGGGGCCTAAATCCTGTGGGCCCCAACCCCAGCTCCAGGGGCCCAACCCCTGGGGGCCCCACCACCAGCTCCAGGGGCCCAAACCATGAGCGCCCGAACCATAGCTCCAGGGGTCTAACCCCTGTGGCCCCAACACTAGCTGCAGGGGCCCAGCCCCTGGGGCCCCAACACCAACTCTAGGGACCCAACCCTTGAGCGCCCGAACCATAGCTCCATGGACCTAACCCCTGGTGGCCCCAACCCCAGCTCCAGGGGCTCAACGCCTGGTGGCCCCAACACCAGCTCCAGGAGCCCAATCCCTGGGAGCCCCAACACCAGCTCCAGGGGCCGAACCCCAGAGCCCCTGAACCATAGTTCCAGGGGCCGAACCCCTGGGGGCCCCAACACCAGCTCCAGGGGCCAAACCCCTGAGCGCCCGAACCATAGCTCCAGGGGCTTAACCCCTGGGGGCCCCAACCCCAGCTCTAGGGGCGTAACCCACGGGGACCCAACCCCAGCTCCAGGGGCCCAACCCCTGGGGCCCTCGACCCCAGTTCCAGGGGCCCAACCCCTGAGCTCCCGAACCATAGCTGCAGAGGCCTAACCCCCGAGGGCACCAAACCCAGCTACAGGGTCCGATCCCCTGTGGGCCCCAACACCAGCTCCAGAGGCCCAACCCCGGAGCGCCCTAACCATAGCTCCAGGGGCCCAACCCCTTGGGACCCCAACACCAGCTCCAGGGGCCCAAACCCTGAGCGCCCAAACCATAGCTCCAGGGGCCTAACCCCCGGGGGCCCCAACCCCAGCTCCAGGGTCCGAACCCCTGTGGGCCCCAACACCAGCTGCAGAGGCCCAACCCCTGAGCGCCCGAAACATAGCTCCAGGGGCCCAATCCCTGGGGGCCCCAACACTAGCTCTAGGGGCCCAACCCCTGGGGCCCTCCACCCCAGCTCCAGGGGCCCAACCGCTGAGCGCCCGAACTATAGCTCCAGGGGCCCAACCCCTGTGCGCCCGAACCATAGCTCCAGGGGCCTAACCCCTGGGTCCCCAACACCAGCTACAGGGGCAAAACCCCTTGGGGACCCAACACAAGCTCCAGGGTCCCAACCCCTGAGCTCCCAAACCAAAGATCCAGGGGCCTCACCCCTGGAGGTCCCAATCCCAGCTCCAGGGGCCCAACCCCTGGGGGCCCCAAAACTAGCTCCAGGGGCTCAATCCCTGAGCGCCCGAACCATAGCTCCAGGGGCCTAACCCCCGGGGGCCCGAACCCCAGCTCCAGGGGCCCAACCCCTGGGGGTCCAAACACCAGCTACAGGGGCCCAACCCCTGTGCGCCCGAACCTTAGCTCCAGGGGCCTAACCCCCGGGGGCCCCAAGCACAGCTCCAGGGGCCCAAAACCTGGGGGCCCCAACACCTGCTCCAGGAGCCCAACCCCTGGGGGCCCCAAAACCAGCTCCAGGGGCCCAATCCCTGAGCGCCAGAACCATAGCTCCAGGGGCCTAATCCCTGAGGGCGCTAACACCAGCTCCAGGGGCCAAACCCCTGGGGGCCCCAACACCTGCTCCAGGAGCCCAACCCCTGGGGGCCCCAAAACCAGCTCCAGGGGCCCAATCCCTGAGCGCCAGAACCATAGCTCCAGGGGCCTAATCCCTGAGGGCCCCAACACCAGCTCCAGGGGCCCAACCCCTGGGAGCCCCAACACCAGCTCCAGGGGCCCAACCCCAGAGTGCCCAAACCACAGCTCTAGGGGCCTATTCCCTGGGGGCCCGCACTCCAGCTCCAAGGGCCCAACCCCTGAGCGCCCGAACCATAGCGCAAGGGGCTTAACCCCTGGGGCCCCAACACCAGCTCCAGGGGCCCAACCCCTGGGAGTCCCAACACTAGCTACAGTGGTCCAACCCCAGAGCTCCCGAACCATAGCTCCATGTGGGGAAATGCTCTGTGCACTACCCTATTTGGCCACACGGTGTCACTCTTGCTCCATGCAGGAAATGCTCTGGGCATTACCCTGCATGGCCACAGAGTGTTACTGTTGCTCCATGCGTGAAATGTCTGGGCATTACTGTGATGGAGTCGGGACTGTCTGTGTGGGGGATGGGAGAGCAAGGGGTGACATTAGGTCAGGGGCCCCAACACCAGCTCCAGCGGCCCAACCCCTGAGCGCCCGAACCATAGCTCCAGGGGCCCAACAACTGAGAGCCCGAACCATAGCTCCAGGGGCCTAAATCCTGTGGGCCCCAACCCCAGTTCCAGGGGCCCAACCCCTGGGGACCCCAACACCAGCTCCAGCGGCCCATCCCCTGAGCGCCCGAACCATAGCTCCAGGGCCCTAACCCCTGGGGGCCCCAACACCAGCTCCAGGGGCCCAACCCCTGAGCGCCCGAACCATAGTTCCAGTGGCCCAACCCCTGAGCGCCCGAACCATAGCTCCAGGGGTCTAACCCCTGAGGCCCCAACACTAGCTGCAGGGGCCCAGCCCCTGGGGCCCCAACACCAGCTCCAGGGGCCCAACCCCTGAGAGCCCGAACCATAGCTCCAGGGGCCTAAATCCTGTGGGCCCCAACCCCAGCTCCAGGGGCCCAACGCCTGGGGACCCCACCACCAGCTCCAGGGGCCCAAACCCTGAGCGCCCGAACCATATCTCCAGGGGTCTAACCCCTGGGGCCCCAACACTAGCTGCAGGGGCCCAGCCTCTGGGGCCCCAACACCAACTCCAGGGACCCAACCCCTGAGCGCCCGAACCATAGCTCCATGGACCTAACCCCTGCTGGCCCCAACCCCAGCTCCAGGGACCCAAACCCTGGGGGCCCCAACACCAGCTCCAAGAGCCCAATCCCTGGGAGCTCCAACACCAGCTCCAGGGGCCCAACCCCAGAGCGCCTGAATCATAGTTCCAGGGGCCCAAGCCCTGGGGGCCCCAACACCAGCTCCAGGGGCCAAACCCCTGAGCGCCCAAACCATAGCTCCAGGTCCCTAACCCCTGGGGGCCCCAACCCCAGCTCCAGCGGCGTAACCCACGGGGCCCCAACCCCAGTTCCAGGGGCCCAACCCCTGGGGCCCTCGACCCCAGTTCCAGGGGCCCAACCCCTGAGCGCCCGAACCATAGCTGCAGAGGCCTAACCCCCGAGGGCCCCAACCCCAGCTCCAGGGGCCCAACCCCTTGGGGCCCCAACACCAGCTTCAGGGGCCCAACCCCTGGGGGCCCCAAGACCAGCTCCAGGGGCCCAACCCCTGAGAGCCCGAACCATAGCTCCAGAGGCCTAACCCCTGGGGGCTCCAACCACAGCTCCAGGGGCCCAACCCCTGCGGGCACCACCAGCTCCAGGAGCCCGACCCCTGGGGGCCCCAACACTAGCTCCAGGGGCCCAACCCCAGAGCGCCCGAAACATAGCTCCAGGGGCCCAATCCCTGGGGGCCACAACACTAGCTCCAGGGGCCCAACCCCTGGGGCCCTCCAACCCAGCTCCAGGGGCCCAACCGCTGAGCGCCCGAACTATAGCTCCAGGGGTCCAAGCCCTGTGCGCTTCAACCATAGCTCCAGGGGCCTAACCCCTGGGTCCCCAACACCACCTCCAGTGGCAAAACCCCTTGGGGACACAACACAAGCTCCAGGGGCCTAACCCCTGGAGGCCCCAATCCCAGCTCCAGGGGCCCAACCCCTGCGGGCCCCGAAACCAGCTCCAGGGGCTCAATCCCTGAGCGCCCGAACCATAGCTCCAGGGGCCTAACCCACGGGGGCCCGAACCCCAGCTCCAGGGACCCAACCCCTGGGGGTCCAAACACCAGCTACAGGGGCCCAACCCCTGAGCGCCCGAACCATAGCTCCAGGGGCCTAACCCCCGGCGGCCCCAACCACAGCTCCAGGGGCCCAACCCCTGGGGGCCCCAACACCTGCTCCAGGAGCCCAACCCCTGGGGGCCCCAAAACCAGCACCAGGGGCCCAATCCCTGAGCGCCAGAACCATAGCTCCAGGGGCCTAATCCCTGAGGGCCCCAACACCAGCTCCAGGGGTCCAACCCCTGGGAGCCCCAACACCAGCTCCAGGGGCCCAACCCCAGAGTGCCCAAACCATAGCTCTAGGGGCCTATTCCCTGGGGGCCCGCAAGCCAGCTCCAAGGGCCCAACCCCTGAGCGCCCGAACCGTAGCGCAAGGGGCTTAACCCCTGGGGCCCCAACACCAGCTCCAGGGGCCCAACCCCTGGGAGTCCCAACACCAGCTACAGGGGCCCAACCCCAGAGCTCCCGAACCATAGCTCCATGCGGGGAAATGCTCTGTGCACTACCCTATGTGGCCACACGGTGTCACTCTTGCTCCATGCAGGAAATGCTCTGGGCATTACCCTGCATGGCCACACAGTGTTACTGTTGCTCCATGCGTGAAATGTCTGGGCATTACTGTGATGGAGTCGGGACTGTCTGTGTGGGGGATGGGAGAGCAAGGGGTGACATTAGGTCAGGGGCCCCAACACCAGCTCCAGCGGCCCAACCCCTGAGTGCCCGACCCATAGCTCCAGGGGCCCAACCCCTGAGAGCCCGAACCATAGCTCCAGGGTCCTAAATCCTGTGGGCCTCAACCCCAGCTCCAGGGGCCCAACCCCTGGGGACCCCACCACCAGCTCCAGGTGCCCAACCCCAGAGCGCACGAAACATAGCTCCAGGGGCCCAATCCCTGGGGGCCCCAACACTAGCTTCAGGGGCCTAACCCCTGGGTCCCCAACACCAGCTCCAGGGGCAAAACCCCTTGGGGACCCAACACAAGCTCCAGGGGCCCAACCCCTGAGCGCCCGAACCAAAGCTCCAGGGGCCTTACCCCCGGGGGCCCGAACCCCAGCTCCAGGGACCCAACCCCTGGGGGTCCAAACACCAGCTACAGGGGCCCAACCCCTGAGCGCCCGAACCATAGCTCCAGGGGCCTCACCCCTGGGGGCCCCAACCACAGCTCCAGGGGCCCAACCCCTGGGGGCCCCAACACCTGCTCCAGGAGCCCAACCCCTGGGGGCCCCAAAACCAGCTCCAGGGGCCCAATCCTTGAGCGCCACAACCATAGCTCCAGGGTCCTAATCCCTGAGGGCCCCAACACCAGCTCCAGGGGCCCAACCCCTGGGAGCCCCAACACCAGCTCCAGGGGCCCAACCCCAGAGTGCCCAAACCATAGCTCTAGGGGCCTATTCCCTGGGGGCCCGCACACCAGCTCCAAGGGCCCAACCCCTGAGCGCCCGAACCATAGCGCAAGGGGCTTAACCCCTGGGGCCCCAACACCAGCTCCAGGGCCCCAACCCCTGGGAGTCCCAACACCAGCTACAGGGGCCCAACCCCAGAGCTCCCGAACCATAGCTCCATGCGGGGAAACGCTCTGTGCACTACCCTATGTGGCCACACGGTGTCACTCTTGCTCTATGCAGGAAATGCTCTGGGCATTACCCTGCATGGCCACACAGTGTTACTGTTGCTCCATGCGTGAAATGTCTGGGCATTACTGTGATGGAGTCGGGACTGTCTGTGTGGGGGTTGGCAGAGCAAGGGGTGACATTAGGTCAGGGGCCCAAACACCAGCTCCAGCGGCCCAACCCCTGAGCGCCCGAACCATAGCTCCAGGGGCCTAACCCCTGGGGGCCCCAACACCAGCTCCAGGGGCCCAACCCCTGAGCGCCCGAACCATAGTTCCAGGGGCCCAACCCCTGAGCGCCCGAACCATAGCTCCAGGAGTCTAACCCTTGAGGCCCCAACACTAGCTGCAGGGGCCCAGCCCCTGGGGCCCCAACACCAGCTCCAGGGGCCCAACCCCTGAGAGCCCGAACCATAGCTTCAGGGGCCTAAATCCTGTGGGCCCCAACCCCAGCTCCAGGGGCCCAACCCCTGGGGGCCCCACCACCAGCTCCAGGGGCCCAAACCATGAGCGCCCGAACCATAGCTCCAGGGGTCTAACCCCTGTGGCCCCAACACTAGCTGCAGGGGCCCAGCCCCTGGGGCCCCAACACCAACTCTAGGGACCCAACCCCTGAGCGCCCGAACCATAGCTCCATGGACCTAACCCCTGGTGTCCCCAACCCCAGCTCCAGGGGCTCAACGCCTGGTGGCCCCAACACCAGCTCCAGGAGCCCAATCCCTGGGAGCCCCAACACCAGCTCCAGGGGCCGAACCCCAGAGCCCCTGAACCATAGTTCCAGGGGCCCAACCCCTGGGGGCCCCAACACCAGCTCCAGGGGCCAAACCCCTGAGCGCCCGAACCATAGCTCCAGGGGCTTAACCCCTGGGGGCCCCAACCCCAGCTCTAGGGGCGTAACCCACGGGGCCCCAACCCCAGCTCCAGGGGCCCAACCCCTGGGGCCCTCGACCCCAGTTCCAGGGGCCCAACCCCTGAGCTCCCGAACCATAGCTGCAGAGGCCTAACCCCCGAGGGCACCAAACCCAGCTACAGGGTCCGATCCCCTGTGGGCCCCAACACCAGCTCCAGAGGCCCAACCCCGGAGCGCCCTAACCATAGCTCCAGGGGCCCAACCCCTTGGGACCCCAACACCAGCTCCAGGGGCCCAACCCCTGAGCGCCCAAACCATAGCTCCAGGGGCCTAACCCCCGGGGGCCCCAACCCCAGCTCCAGGGTCCGAACCCCTGTGGGCCCCAACACCAGCTGCAGAGGCCCAACCCCTGAGCGCCCGAAACATAGCTCCAGGGGCCCAATCCCTGGGGGCCCCAACACTAGCTCTAGGGGCCCAACCCCTGGGGCCCTCCACCCCAGCTCCAGGGGCCCAACCGCTGAGCGCCCGAACTATAGCTCCAGGGGCCCAACCCCTGTGCGCCCGAACCATAGCTCCAGGGGCCTAACCCCTGGGTCCCCAACACCAGCTACAGGGGCAAAACCCCTTGGGGACCCAACACAAGCTCCAGGGACCCAACCCCTGAGCTCCCAAACCAAAGATCCAGGGGCCTCACCCCTGGAGGTCCCAATCCCAGCTCCAGGGGCCCAACCCCTGGGGGCCCCAAAACCAGCTCCAGGGGCTCAATCCCTGAGCGCCCGAACCATAGCTCCAGGGGCCTAACCCCCGGGGGCCCGAACCCCAGCTCCAGGGGCCCAACCCCTGGGGGTCCAAACACCAGCTACAGGGGCCCAACCCCTGTGCGCCCGAACCTTAGCTCCAGGGGCCTAACCCCCGGGGGCCCCAAGCACAGCTCCAGGGGCCCAAAACCTGGGGGCCCCAACACCTGCTCCAGGAGCCCAACCCCTGGGGGCCCCAAAACCAGCTCCAGGGGCCCAATCCCTGAGGGCCAGAACCATAGCTCCAGGGGCCTAATCCCTGAGGGCGCTAACACCAGCTCCAGGGGCCAAACCCCTGGGGGCCCCAACACCTGCTCCAGGAGCCCAACCCCTGGGGGCCCCAAAACCAGCTCCAGGGGCCCAATCCCTGAGCGCCAGAACCATAGCTCCAGGGGCCTAATCCCTGAGGGCCCCAACACCAGCTCCAGGGGCCCAACCCCTGGGAGCCCCAACACCAGCTCCAGGGGCCCAACCCCAGAGTGCCCAAACCACAGCTCTAGGGGCCTATTCCCTGGGGGCCCGCACTCCAGCTCCAAGGGCCCAACCCCTGAGCGCCCGAACCATAGCGCAAGGGGCTTAACCCCTGGGGCCCCAACACCAGCTCCAGGGGCCCAACCCCTGGGAGTCCCAACACTAGCTACAGTGGTCCAACCCCAGAGCTCCCGAACCATAGCTCCATGTGGGGAAATGCTCTGTGCACTACCCTATTTGGCCACACGGTGTCACTCTTGCTCCATGCAGGAAATGCTCTGGGCATTACCCTGCATGGCCACAGAGTGTTACTGTTGCTCCATGCGTGAAATGTCTGGGCATTACTGTGATGGAGTCGGGACTGTCTGTGTGGGGGATGGGAGAGCAAGGGGTGACATTAGGTCAGGGGCCCCAACACCAGCTCCAGCGGCCCAACCCCTGAGCGCCCGAACCATAGCTCCAGGGGCCTAAATCCTGTGGGCCCCAACCCCAGTTCCAGGGGCCCAACCCCTGGGGACCCCAACACCAGCTCCAGCGGCCCATCCCCTGAGCGCCCGAACCATAGCTCCAGGGCCCTAACCCCTGGGGGCCCCAACACCAGCTCCAGGGGCCCAACCCCTGAGCGCCCGAACCATAGTTCCAGTGGCCCAACCCCTGAGCGCCCGAACCATAGCTCCAGGGGTCTAACCCCTGAGGCCCCAACACTAGCTGCAGGGGCCCAGCCCCTGGGGCCCCAACACCAGCTCCAGGGGCCCAACCCCTGAGAGCCCGAACCATAGCTTCAGGGGCCTAAATCCTGTGGGCCCCAACCCCAGCTCCAGGGGCCCAACCCCTGGGGGCCCCACCACCAGCTCCAGGGGCCCAAACCCTGAGCGACCGAACCATAGCTCCAGGGGCCTAACCCCTGGGGCCCCAACACTAGCTGCAGGGGCCCAGCCCCTGGGGCCCCAACACCAACTCCAGGGACCCAACCCCTGAGCGCCCGAACCATAGCTCCATGGACCTAACCCCTGGTTGCCCAAACCCCAGCTCCAGGGGCCCAACCCCTGGGGGCCCCAACACCAGCTCCAAGAGCCCAATCCCTGGGAGCCCGAACTCCAGCTCCAGGGGCCCAACCCCAGAGCGCCTGAACCATAGTTCTAGGGGCCCAACCCCTGGGGGCCCCAACACCAGCTCCAGGGGCCAAACCCCAGAGCGCCCGAACCATAGCTCCAGGGGCCTAACCCCTGGGGGCCCCAACATCAGCTCCAGGGGCATAACCCACGGGGCCCCAACCCCAGCTCCAGGGGCCCAACCCCTGGGGCCCTCGACCCCAGTTCCAAGGGCCCAACCCCTGAGCGCCCGAACCATAGCTGCAGAGGCCTAACCCCCGAGGGCCCCAACCACAGCTCCAGGGGCCCAACCCCTGGGGGCCCCAACACCAGCTTCAGGGGCCCAACCCCTGGGGGCCCCAACACAAGTTCCAGGGGCGGAACCCCGGAGCGCCATAACCATAGCTCCAGGGGCCCAACCCCTAGGGACCCCAACACCAGCTCCAGGGGCCGAACCCCTGAGCGCCCAAACCATAGCTCCAGGGGCCTTACCCCCGGGGGCCCCAACCCCAGCTCCAGGGTCCGAACCCCTGTGGGCCCCAACACCAGCTCCAGGGGCCCAACCCCTGAGCGCCCGAACCATAGCTCCAGAGGCCGAACCCCTGGGGGCCCCAACCACAGCTCCAGGGGCCCAACCCCTGCGGGCACCACCAGGTCCAGGAGCTCAACCCCTGGGGGCCCCAACACTAGCTCAAGGAGCCCAACCCCAGAGCGCCCGAAACATAGCTCCAGGGGCCCAATCCCTGGGGGCTCCAACACTAGCTCCAGGGGCACAACCCCTGGAACCCTCCACCCCAGCTCCAGGGGCCCAACCCCTGTGCGCCCGAACCATAGCTCCAGGAGCCTAACCCCTGGGTCCCCAACACGAGTTCCAGGGGCAAAACCCCTTTGGGACCCAACACAAGCTCCAGGGGCCCAACCCCAGAGCGCCCGAACCAAAGCTCCAGGGGCCCAATCCCTGAGCGCCAGAACCATAGCTCCAGGGGCCTAATCCCTGAGGGCCCCAACACCAGCTCCAGGGGCCAAACCCCTGGGGGCCCCAACACCTGCTCCAGGAGCCCAACCCCTGGGGGCCCCAAAACCAGCTCCAGGGGCCCAATTCCTGAGTGCCAGAACCATAGCTCCACCGGCCTAATCCCTGAGGTACCCAACACCAGCTCCAGGGGCCCAACCCCTGGGAGCCCCAGCACCAGCTCCAGGGGCCCAACCCCAGAATGCCCAAACCATAGCTCTAGGGGCCTATTCCCTGGGGGCCCGCACGCCAGCTCCAAGGGCCCAACCCGTGAGCGCCCGAACCATAGCGCAAGGGACTTAACCCCTGGGGCCCCAACACCAGCTCCAGGGGCCCAACCCCTGGGAGTCCCAACACCAGCTACAGGGGCCCAACCCCAGAGCTCCCGAACCATAGCTCCATGCGGGGAAATGCTCTGTGCACTACCCTATGTGGCCACACGGTGTCACTCTTGCTCCATGCAGGAAATGCTCTGGGCATTTCCCTACATGGCCAGACAGTGTTACTGTTGCTCCATGCGTGAAATGTCTGGGCATTACTGTAATGGAGTCGGGACTGTCTGTGTGGGGGATGGGAGAGCAAGGGGTGACATTAGGTCAGGGGCCCAAACACCAGCTCCAGCGGCCCAACCCCTGAGCGCCCGAACCATAGCTCCAGGGGCCGAACCCCTGAGAGCCCGAACCATAGCTCCAGGGGCCTAAATCTTGTGGGCCCCAACCCCAGCTCCAGGGACCCAACCCCTGGGGACCGCACCACCAGCTCCAGGGCCCAACCCCTGTGCGCCCGAACCATAGCTCCAGGGGTCTAACCCCTGGGGCCCCAACACTAGCTGCAGGGGCCCAGCCCCTGGGGCCCCAACACCAGCTCCAGGGGCCCAACCCCTGAGAGCCCGAACCATAGCTCCAAGGGCCTAAATCCTGTGGGCCCCAACCCCAGTTCCAGGGGCCCAACCCCTGGGGGCCCCACCACCAGCTCCAGGGGCCCAAAACCTGAGCGCCCGAACCATAGCTCCAGGGGTCTAACCCCTGGGGCCCCAACACTAGCTGCAGTTGCCCAGCCCCTGGGGCCCCAACACCAACTCCAGGGACCCAACCCCTGAGCGCCCGAACCATAGCTCCATGGACCTAACCCCTGGTGGCCCCAACCCCAGCTCCAGGGGCCCAACCCCTGGGGGCCCCAACACCAGCTCCAAGAGCCCAATCCCTGGGAGGCCCAACACCAGCTCCAGGGGCCCAACCCCAGAGCGCCTGAACCATAGTTCCAGGGTCCCATACCCTGGGGGCCCCAACACCAGCTCCAGGGGCCAAACCCCTGAGCGCCCGAACCATAGCTCCAGGGGCCTAACCCCTGGGGACCCCAACCCCATCTCCAGGGGCGTAACCCACGGGGCCCCAACCCCAGCTCCAGGGTCCCAACCCCTGGGGCCCTCGACCCCAGTTCCAGGGGCCCAACCCCTGAGCGCCCGAACCATAGCTGCAGAGGCCTAACCCCCGAGGGCCCCAACCCCAGCTCCAGGGGCCCAACCCCTGGGGGCCCCAACACCAGCTTCAGGGGCCCAACCCCTGGGGGCCCCAACACCAGCTCCAGGAGCCCAACCCCTGGGGGCCCCAACACAAGTTCCAGGGGCCGAATACCGGAACGCCCTAACCATAGCAACAGGGGCCCAACCCCTAGGGACCCCAACACCAGCTCCAGGGGCCCAACCCCTGAGCGCCCAAACCATAGCTCCAGAGGCCGAACCCCCAGGGGCCCCAACCACAGCTCCAGGGGCCCAACCCCTGCGGACACCACCAGGTCCAGGAGCCCAACCCCTGGGGGCCCCAACACTAGCTCCAGGAGCCCAACCCCAGAGGGAACGAAACATAGCTCCAGGCCCAATCCCTGGGGGCCCCAACACTAGCTCCAGGGGCCCAACTCCTGGGGCCCTCCACCCCAGCTCCAGGGGCCCAACCGCTGAGCGCCCCAACTATAGCTCCAGGGGCCCAACCCCTGTGCGCCCGAACCATAGCTCCAGGCGCCTAACCCCTGGGTCCCCAACACCAGTTCCAGGGGCAAAACCGCTTGGGTACCCAACACAAGCTCCAGGGGCCCAACCCCTGAGCACCCGAACCAAAGCTCCACGGGCCTAACCCCTGGAGGCCCCAATCCCAGCTCCAGGGGCCCACCCCTGGGGGCCCAAGAACCAGCTCCAGGGGCTCAATCCCTGAGCGCCCGAACCATAGCTCCAGGGGCCTAACCCCCGGGGGCCCCAACCACAGCTCCGGGGGCCCAACCCCTTTGGGCCCCAACACCTGCTCCAGGAGCCCAACCCCTGGGGGCCCCAAAACCAGCTCCAGGGGCCCAATCCCTGAGCGCCAGAACCATAGCTCCAGGGGCCTAATCCCTGAGGGCCCCAACACCAGCTCCAGGGGCCCAACCCCTGGGAGCCCCAACACCAGCTCCAGGGGCCCAACCCCAGAGTGCCCAAACCATAGCTCTAGGGGCCTATTCCCTGGGGGCCCGCACGCCAGCTCCAAGGGCCCAACCCCTGAGCGCCCGAACCATAGCGCAAGGGGCTTAACCCCTGGGGCCCCAACACCAGCTCCAGGGGCCCAACCCCTGGGAGTCCCAACACCAGCTACAGGGGCCCAACCCCAGAGATCCCGAACCATAGCTCCATGCGGGGAAATGCTCTGTGCACTACCCTATGTGGCCACACGGTGTCACTCTTGCTCCATGCAGGAAAAGCTCTGGGCATTACCCTGCATGGCCACACAGTGTTACTGTTGCTCCATGCGTGAAATGTCTGGGCATTACTGTGATGGAGTCGGGACTGTCTGTGTGGGGGATGGCAGAGCAAGGGGTGACATTAGGTCAGGGGCCCCAACACCAGCTCCAGCGGCCCAACCCCTGAGCGCCAGAACCATAGCTCCAGGGGCCTAACCCCTATGGGCCCCAACACCAGCTCCAGGGGCCCAACCCCTGAGTGCCCGAACCATAGTTCCAGGGACCCAACCCCTGAGCGCCCGAACCATAGCTCCAGGGGTCTAACCCCTGGGGCCCCAACACTAGCTGCAGGTGCCCAGCCCCTGGGGCCCCAACACCAGCTCCAGGGGCCCAACCCCTGAGAGCCCGAACCATAGCTCCAGGGGCCTAAATCCTGTGGGCCCCAACCCCAGCTCCAGGGGCCCAACCCCTGGGGGCCCCACCACCAGCTCCAGGGGCCCAAACCCTGAGCGCCCGAACCATAGCTCGAGGGGTCTAACCCCTGGGGCCCCAACACTAGCTGCAGGGGCCCAGCCCCTGAGCGCCCAAACCATAGCTCCAGGGGCTTAACCCCCGGGGGCCCCAACCCCAGCTCCAGGGTCCGAACCCATGTGGGCCCCAACACCAGCTCCAGGGGCCCAACCCCTGAGCGCCCGAACCATAGCTCCAGAGGCCGAACCCCTGGGAGCCCCAACCACAGCTCCAGGGGCCCAACCCCTGCGGTCTCCACCAGGTCCAGGAGCCCAACCCCTGGGGGCCCCAACACCAGCTCCAGGGGCCCAACCCCTGAGCGCCAAAAACATAGCTCCAGGGGCCTAACCCCCGGTGGCCCCAACCCCAGCTCCAGGGTCCGAACCCCTGTGGGCCCCAACACCAGCTCCAGGGGCCCAACCCCTGAGCGCCCGATCCATAGCTCCAGAGGCCTAATCCCTGGGAGCCCCAACCACAGCTCCAGGGGCCCAACCACTGCGGGCACCACCAGCTCCAGGAGCCCAACACCTGGGGCCCCAACACTAGCTCCAGGGGCCCAACCCCAGAGCGCCCGAAACATAGCTCCAGTGGCCCAATCCCTGGGGTCCCCAACACAAGCTACAGGGTCCGAACCCCTGTGGGCCCCAACACCAGCTCCAGGGGCCCAACCCCTGAGCGCCCGAACCATAGCTCCAGAGGCCGAACCCCTGGGGGCCCCAACCACAGCTCCAGGGGCCCAACCCCTGCGGGCACCACCAGGTCCAGGAGCCCAACCCCTGGGGGCCCCAACACTAGCTACAGGAGCCCAACCCCAGAGCGCCCGAAACATAGCTCCAAGGCCCAATCCCTGGGGGCCCCAACAGTAGCTCCAGGGGCCCAACCCCTGGAGCCCTCTACCCCAGCTCCAGGGGCCCAACCGCTGAGCGCCCGAACTATAGCTCCAGGGGCCCAACCCCTGTGCGCCCGAACCATAGCTCCAGGGGCCTAACCCCTGGGTCCCCAACACGAGTTCAAGGGGCAAAACCCATTGGGGACCCAACACAAGCTCCAGGGGCCCAACCCCTGAGCGCCCGAACCAAAGCTCCAGGGGCCTAATCCCTGGAGGCCCCAATCCCAGCTCCAGGGGCCCAACCCCTGGGGGCCCCAAAACCAGCTCCAGAGGCTCAATCCCTGAGCGCCCGAACCATAGCTCCAGGGGCTTAACCCCCGGGGCCCCGAACCCCAGCTCCAGGGGCCCAACCCCTGGGGGTCGAAACACCAGCTACAGGGGCCCAACCCCTGAGCGCCCGAACCATAGCTCCAGGGGCCTAACCCCCGGGGGCCCCAAGCACAGCTCCAGGGGCCCAACCCCTGGGGGCCCCAACACCTGCTCCAGGAGCCCAACCCCTGGGGGCCCCAAAACCAGCTCCAGGTGCCCAATCCCTGAGCGCCAGAACCATAGCTCCAGGGGCCTAATCCCTGAGGGCCCCAACACCAGCTCAAGGGGCCAAACCCCTGGGGGCCCCAACACCTGCTCCAGGAGCCCAACCCCTGGGGGCCCCAAAACCAGCTCCAGGGGCCCAATCCCTGAGTGCCGGAACCATAGCTCCAGGGGCCTATTCCCTGGGGGCCCGCATGCCAGCTCCAAGGGCCCAACCCCTGGGAGTCCCAACACCAGCTACAGGGGCCCAACCCAAAGCTCCCGAACCATAGCTCCATGCGGGGAAATGCTCTGTGCACTACCCTATGTGGCCACACGGTGTCACTCTTGCTCCATGCAGGAAATACTCTGGGCATTACCCTGCATGGCCACACAGTGTTACTGTTGCTCCATGCGTGAAATGTCTGGGTATTACTGTGATTGAGTCGGGACTGTCTGTGTGGGGGATGGCAGAGCAAGGGGTGACATTAGGTCAGGGGCCCCAACACCAGCTCCAGCGGCCCAACCCCTGAGCGCCAGAACCATAGCTCCAGGGGCCTAACCCCTGTGGGCCCCAACACCAGCTCCAGGGGCCCAACCCCTGAGTGCCCGAACCATATTTCCAGGGGCCCAACCCCTAAGCGCCCGAACCATAGCTCCAGGGGTCTAACCCCTCGGGCCCCAACACTAGCTGCAGGTGCCCAGCCCCTGTGGCCCCAACACCAGCTCCAAGGGCCCAACCCCTGAGAGCCCGAACCATAGCTCCAGGGGTCTAAATCCTGTGGGCCCGAACCCCAGCTCCAGGGGCCCAACCCCTGGGGGCCCCACCACCAGCTCCAGGGGCCCAAACCCTGAGCGCCCGAACCATAGCTCCAGGGGTCTAACCCCTGGGGCCCCAACACTAGCTGCAGGGGCTCAGCCCCTGAGCGCCCAAACCATAGCTCCACGGGCCTAACCCCCGGGGGCCCCAACCCCAGCTCCAGGGTCCGAACCACTGTGGGCCCCAACACCAGCTCCAGGGGCCCAAACCCTGAGCGCCCGTACCATAGCTCCACAGGCCGAACCTCTGGGGGCCCCAACCACAGCTCCAGGGGCCCAACCCCTGCGGTCACCACCAGGTCCAGGAGCCCAACCCCTGGGGGCCCCAACACCAGCTCCAGGGGCTCAATCCCTGAGCGCCCGAACCATAGCTCCAGGGGCCTAACCCCTGTGGGCCCCAACACCAGCTCCAGGGGCCCAACCCCTGAGTACCCGAATCATAGTTCCAGGGGCCCAACCCCTAAGCGCCCGAACCATAGCTCCAGGGGTCTAACCCCTGGGGCCCCAACACTAGCTGCAGGTGCCCAGCCCCTGGGGCCCCAACACCAGCTCCAAGGGCCCAACCCCTGGGGGCCCCAACACCTGCTCCAGGAGCCCAACCCCTGGGGGCCCCAAAACCAGCTCCAGGGGCCCAGTCCCTGAGCGCCAGAACCATAGCTCCAGGGGCCTAATCCCTGAGGGCCCCAACACCAGCTCCAGGGGCCAAACCCCTGGGGGCCCCAACACCTGCTCCAGGAGCCAAACACCTGGGGGCCCCAAAACCAGCTCCAGGGGTCCAATCCCTGAGTGCCAGAACCATAGCTCCAGGGGCCTAATCCCTAAGGGCCCCAACACCAGCTCCAGGGGCCCAACCCCAGAGTGCCCAAACCATAGCTCTAGGGGCCTATTCCCTGGGGGCCCGCACGCCAGCTCCAAGGGCCCAACCTCTGAGCGCCCGAACCATAGCGCAAGGGGATTAACCCCTGGGGCCCCAACACCAGCTCCAGGGGCCCAACCCCTGGGAGTCCCAACACCAGCTACAGGGGCCCAACCCCAGAGCTCCCGAACCATAGCTCCATGCGGGGAAATGCTCTGTGCACTACCCTATGTGGAAACACGGTGTCACTCTTGCTCCATGCAGGAAATGCTCTGGGCACTTCCCTGCATTGCCACACAGTGTTACTGTTGCTCCATGCGTGAAATGTCTGGGCATTACTGTGATGGAGTCGGGACTGTCTGTGCGGGGGATGGGAGAGCAAGGGGTGACATTAGGTCAGGGGCCCCAACACCAGCTCCAGCGGCCCAACCCCTGAGCGCCCGAATCATAGCTCCAGGGGCCCAACCCCTGAGAGCCCGAACCATAGCTCCAGGGGCCTAAATCTTGTGGGCCCCAACCCCAGCTCCAGGGGCCCAACCCCTAGGGACCCCACCACCAGCTCCAGGGCCCAACCCCTGTGCGCCCGAACCATAGCTCCAGGGGTCTAACCCCTGGGGCCCCAACACTAGCTGCAGGGGCCCAGCCCCTGGAGCCCCAACACCAGCTCCAGGGGCCCAACCCCTGAGAGCCCGAACCATAGCTCCAAGGGCCTAAATCCTGTGGGCCCCAACCCCAGCTCCAGGGGCCCAACCCCTGGGGGCCCTACCACCAGCTACAGGATCCCAAACCCTGAGCGCCCGAACCATAGCTCCAGGGGTCTAACCCCTGGGGCCCCAACACTAGCTGCAGGGGCCCAGCCCCTGGGGCCCCAACACCAACTCCAGGGCCCCAACCCCTGAGAGCCCGAACCATAGCTCCATGGACCTAACCCCTGGGGGCCCCAACCCCAGCTCCAGGGGCCCAACCCCTGGGGGCCCCAACACCAGCTCCAAGAGCCCAATCCCTGGGAGGCCCAACACCAGCTCCAGGGGCCAAACCCCTGAGCGCCCGAACCATAGCCCCAGGGGCCTAACCCCTGGGGCCACAACCCCAGCTCCAGGGGCGTAACCCACGGAGCCCCAACCCCAGCTCCAGGGTCCCAACCCCTGGGGCCCTCGACCCCAGTTCCAGGGGCCCAACCCCTGAGCGCCCGAACCATAGCTGCAGAGGCCTAACCCCCGAGGGCCCAACCCCTGGGGGCCCCAACACCAGCTTCAGGGGCCCAACCCCTGGGGGCCCCAACACCAGCTCCAGGAGCCCAACCCCTTGGGGCCCCAACACAAGTTCCAGGGGCCGAATACCGGAGCGCCCTAACCATAGCTCCAGGGGCCCAACCCCTAGGGACCCCAACACCAGCTCCAGGGGCCCAACCCCTGAGAGCCCAAACCATAGCTCCAGGGGCCTAACCCCCGGGGGCCCCAACCCCAGCTCCAGGGTCCGAACCCCTGTGGGCCCCAACACCAGCTCCAGGGGCCCAACCCCTGAGCGCCCGAACCATAGCTCCAGAGGCCGAACCCCTGGGGGCCCCAACCACAGCTCCAGGGGCCCAACCCCTGCGGGCACCACCAGGTCCAGGAGCCCAACCCCTGGGGGCCCCAACACTAGCTCCAGGAGCAAAACCCCAGAGCGAACGAAACATAGCTCCAGGGGCCCAATCCCTGGGGGCCCCAAAACTAGCTCCAGGGGCCCAACCCCTGGGGCCCTCCACCCCAGCTCCAGGGGCCCAACCGCTGAGCGCCCGAACTATAGCTCCAGGGGTCTAAATCCTGTGGGCCCGAACCCCAGCTCCAGGGGCCCAACCCCTGGGGGCCCCACCACCAGCTCCAGGGGTCCAAACCCTGAGCGCCCGAACCATAGCTCCAGGGGTCTAACCCCTGGGGGCCCCACCACCAGCTCCAGGGGCCCAACCCCTGAGTGCCCGAACCAAAGCTCCAGGGGCCTAACCCCTGGAGGCCCCAATCCCAGCTCCAGGGGCCCAACCCCTGGGGGCCCCAAAACCAGCTCCAGGGGCTCAATCCCTGAGCGCCCGAACCATAGCTCCAGGGGACTAACCCCCGGGGGCCCGAACCCCAGCTCCAGGGGCCCAACCCCTCGGGGTCCAAACACCAGCTACAGGGGCCCAACCCCTGAGCGCCCGAACCATAACTCCAGGGGCCTAACCCCCGGGGGCCCCAACCACAGCTCCAGGGGCCCAACCCCTTTGGGCCCCAACACCTGCTCCAGGAGCCCAACCCCTGGGGGCCCCAAAACCAGCTCCAGGGGCCCAATCCCTGAGCGCCAGAACCGTAGCTCCAGGGGCCTAATCCCTGAGGGCCCCAACACCAGCTCCAGGGGCCCAACCCCTGGGAGCCCCAACACCAGCTCCAGGGGCCCAACCCCAGACTGCCCAAACCATAGCTCTAGGGGCCTATTTCCTGGGGGCCCGCACGCCAGCTCTAAGAGCCCAACCCCTGAGCGCCCAAACCATAGCGCAAGGGGCTTAACCCTTGGGGCCCCAACACCAGCTCCAGGGGCCCAACCCCTGGGAGTCCCAACACCAGCTACAGGGGCCCAACCCCAGAGCTCCCGAACCATAGCTCCATGCGGGGAAATGCTCTGTGCACTACCCTATGTGGCCACACGGTGTCACTCTTGCTCCATGCAGGAAATGCTCTGGGCATTACCCTGCATGGCCACACAATGTTACTGTTGCTCCATGCGTGAAATGTCTGGGCATTACTGTGATGGAGTCGGGACCGTCTGTGTGGGGGATGGGAGAGCAAGGGGTGACATTAGGTCAGGGGCCCCAACACCAGCTCCAGCGGCCAAACCCCTGAGCGCCCGAACCATAGCTCCAGGGGCCTAACCCCTGGGGGCCCCAACACGAGCTCCAGGGGCGTAACCCCCGGGGCCCCAACCACAGCTCCAGGGGCCCAACCCCTGGGGCCCTCGACCCCAGCTCCAGGGTCCCAACCCCTGAGCGTCCGAATCATACCTCCAGGGGCCTAATCCCTGGGGCCCCTCACCAGCTCCAGGGGCCCAACCCCAGCTGCAGGGGCGTAACCCCCGGGGCCCGAACCCCAGCTCCAGGGGCCCAACCCCTGGGGCCCTCGACCCCAGCTCCAGGGGCCCAACCCCTGAGCGCCCTAAACATAGCTCTAGGGGCCTAACTCCTGGGGGCCCAAACCCCACCTCCAGGGGCCCAACCCCTGGGGGCCCCAACACCAGCTCCAGGGTCCCAACCCCTGAGCGCCCGAACCATAGCTCCAGGGGCCTAACCCCTGGGGGCACCAACCACAGCTCCAGGGGCCCAACCCCTGCGAGCCCCAACACAATCTCCAGGAACTCAAAACCTGGGGGCCCCAACACCAGCTCCAGGGGCCCCACCCCTGGGGCCCTCGACCCTAGCTCCAGGGAACCAACCCCTGAGCGCCCGAACCATAGCTCCAGGGGTCGAACCCCTGAGTGACTGAACCATAGCTCCACGGGCCTAAAACCTGGGTCCTCAACACCAGCTCCAGGGGCCCAACCCCAGAGCGCCCGAAACATAGCTCCAGGGGCCCAATCCCTGGTGGCCCCAACACCAGCTCCAGGGGCCCAACCCCTGGGGCCCTCCACCCCAGCTCCAGGGGCAGAACCCCTGAGCGCCCGAACCATAGCTCCAGGGGCCCAACCCGAGAGCCTGAACCATAGCTCCAGGGGCCTAACCCCTGGGTCCCCAACACCAGCTCCAGGGGCCCAACCCCTTGGGGCCCCAACACCAGCTCCAGGGGCCCAACCCATGAGCGGCCGAACCAAAGATCCAGGGGCCTAACCCCTGGAGGCCCCAACCCCAGCTCCAGGGTCCCAATCACTGGGGGCCCCAAAACCAGCTCCAGGGGCCCAATCCCTGAGCGCCCGAACCATAGCTGCAGGGGCCCAACCCAGGAGAGCCCTAACCATTTCTCCAGGGGCCCAACCCCTGGTGGCCGCATCACCAACTCCAGCGGCCCAACCCCTGAGCGCCCGAGCCTTAGATCAAGGGGCCTAATCCCTGGGGCCCCAACACCAGCTCCATGGGCCCAACTCCTGGGGTCGCCAACACCAGCTCCAGGGTCCCAACCCCTGAGCGCCCGAACCTTAGCTCCAGGGGCCTAATCCCTGGTGGCCCCAACACCAGCTCCAAGGGCCCAACTCCTGAGCGCCCGAACAATACCTCCAGTTGCCTAACCCCTGGAGGTCCCAACACCAGCTCCAGGAGCCCAACCCCTGGGAGCCCGAACACCAGCTCCAGGGGCCCAACCCCAGAGTGCCCGAACCATAGCTCTAGGGGCCTATTCCCTGGGGGCCCGCACGCCAGCTCCAAGGGCCCAACCCCTGAGAGCCCGAACCATAGCTCCAGGGGCCTAAATCCTGTGGGCCCCAACCCCAGCTCCAGGGGCCCAACCCCTGGGGGCCCCACCACCAGCTCCAGGGGCCCAAACCCTGAGCGCCCGAACCATAGCTCCAGGGGTCTAACCCCTGGGGCCCCAACACTAGCTGCAGGGGCCCAGCCCCTGGGGCCCCAACACCAACTCCAGGGACCCAACCCCTGAGCGCCCGAACCATAGCTCCATGGACCTAACCCCTGGTGGCCCCAACCCCAGCTCCAGGGGCCCAAACCCTGGGGGCCCCAACACCAGCTCCAAGAGCCCAATCCCTGGGAGCCCCAACACCAGCTCCAGGGGCCCAAACCCAGAGCGCCTGTACCATAGTTCCAGGGGCCCAACCCCTGGGGGCCCCAACACCAGCTCCAGGGGCCAAACCCCTGAGCGCCCGAAACATAGCTCCAGGGGCCTAACCGCTGGGGGCCCCAACCCCAGCTCCAGAGGCGTAACCCACGGGGCCTCAACCCCAGCTCCAGGGGCCCAACCCCTAGGACCCTCGACCCCAGTTCCAGGGGCCCAACCCCAGAGCGCCTGAACCATAGTTCCAGGGGCCCAACCCCTGGGGGCCCCAACACCAGCTCCAGGTGCCAAACCCCTGAGCACCCGAACTATAGCTGCAGAGGCCTAACCCCCGAGGGCCCCAACCCCAGCTCAAGGGGCCCAACCCCTGGGGGCCCCAACACCAGCTTCAGGGGCCCAACCCCTGGGGGCCCCAACACCAGTTCCAGGAGCCAAACCCCTGGGGGCCCCAACACAAGTTCCAGGGGCCGAACCCCGGAGTGCCCTAACCATAGCTCCAGGGGCCCAACCTCTTGGGACCCCAACACCAGCTCCAGGGGCCCAACCCCTGAGCGCCCGAACCATAGCTCCAGAGGCCGAACCCCTGGGGGCCCCAACCACAGCTCCAGGGGCCCAACCCCTGCGGGCACCACCAGGTCCAGGAGCCCAACCCCTAGAGGCCCCAACACTAGCTCCAGGAGCCCAACCCCAGAGCGGCCCGAAACATAGCTCCAGGGGCCCAATCCCTGGGGGCCCCAACACTAGCTCCAGGGGCCCAACCCCTGGGGCCCTCCACCCGAGCTCCAGGGGCAAAACCCCTTGGGGACCCAACACAAGCTCCAGGGGCCCAACCGCTGAGCGCCCGAACCAAAGCTCCAGGGGCCTAACCCCTGGAGGCCCCAATCCCAGCTCCAGGGGCCCAACCCCTGGGGGCCCCAAAACCAGCTCCAGGGGCTCAATCCCTGAGCGCCCGAACCATAGCTCCAGGGGCCTAACCCCCGGGGGCCCGAACCCCAGCTCCAGGGGCCCAACCCCTGGGGGTCCAAACACCAGCTACAGGGGCCCAACCCCTGAGCTCCCGAACCATAGCTCAAGTGGCGTAACCCCTGGGGGCCCCAACCCCAGCTCCAGGGGCGTAACCCCTGGGGCCCCAACCCCAGCTCCAGGGGCCCAACCCCTGGGGCCCTCGACCCCAGCTCCAGAGGCCCAACCCCTGAGCGTCCGAACCATAGCTCCAGGGGCCTAACCCCTGGGGCCCCTCACCAGCTCCAGGGGCCCAACCCCAGCTCCAGGGGCGTAACCCCCGGGGCCCCAACCCCAGCTCTGGCGCCCAACCCCAGGGGCCCTCGACCCCAGCTCCAGGGGCCCAACCCCTGAGCGCCCGAACCATAGCTCCAGGGGCCTAACCCCTGGGGCCCCTCACCAGCTCCAGGGGCCCAACCCCTTGGGGCCCCAACACCAGCTCCAGGGGCCCAACCCCTGAGCGCCCGAACCATAGCTCTAGGTTCCTAACTCCTGGGGGCCCAAACCCCACCTTCAGGGCCCCAACCCCTGGGGGCCCCAACACCAGCTCCAGGGGCCCAACCCCTGAGCGCCCGAACCATAGCTCCAGGGGCCTAACCCCTGGGGGCCCCAACCACAGCTCCAGGGGCCCAACCCCTGCGAGCCCCAACACAATCTCCAGGAACTCAAAACCTGGGGGCCCCAACACCAGCTCCAGGGGCCCAACCCCACAGCTCCCGAACCATAGCTCCAGGGGCCTAAACCCTGGGGGCCCCAACCACAGCTCCAGGGGCCCAACCCCTGCGAGCCCCAACACAATCTCCAGGAACTCAAAACCTGGGGGCCCCAACACCAGCTCAACGGGCCCCACCCCTGGGGCCCTCGACCCTAGCTCCAGGGAACCAACTCCTGAGCGCCCGAACCATAGCTCCAGGGGTCCAACCCCTGAGTGCCTGAACCATATCTCCACGGGGCTAAAACCTGGGTCCCCAACACCAGCTCCAGGGGCCCAACCCCAGAGCGCCCGAAACATAGCTCCAGGGGCCCAATCCCTGGGGGCCCCAACACCAGCTCCAGGGGCCCAACCCCTGGGGCCCTCCACCCCAGCTCCAGGGGCCCAACCCCTGAGCGCCCGAACCATAGCTCCAGGGGCCCAACCCCTGAGCGCCTGAACCATAGCTCCAGGGGCCTAACCCCTTGGGTCCCCAACACCAGCTCCAGGGGCCCAACCCCTGGGGGCCCCACCACCAGCTCCAGGGGCCCAAACCCTGAGCGCCCGAACCATAGCTCCAGGGGTCTAACCCCTGGGGCCCCAACACTAGCTGCAGGGGCCCAGCCCCTGGGGCCCCAACACCAACTCCAGGGACCCAACCCCTGAGCGCCCGAACCATAGCTCCATGGACCTAACCCCTGGTGGCCCCAACCCCAGCTCCAGGGGCCCAACCCCTGGGGGCCCCAACACCAGCTCGAAGAGCCCAATCCCTTGGAGCCCCAACACCAGCTCCAGGGGCCCAACCCCAGAGCGCCTGAACCATAGTTCCAGGGGCCCAACCCCTGGGGGCCCCAACCCCAGCTCCAGGGGCGTAACCCACGGGGCCCCAACCCCAGCTCCAGGGGCCCAACCCCTGGGGCCCTCGACCCCAGTTCCAGGGGCCCAACCCCTGAGCGCCCGAACCATAGCTGCAGAGGCCTATCCCCCGAGGACCCCAACCGCAGCTCCAGGTTCCCAACCCCTGGGGGCCCCAACACCAGCTTCAGGGGCCCAACCCCTGGGGGCCCCAACACCAGCTCCAGGAGCCCAACCCCTGGTGGCCCCAACACAAGTTCCAGGGGATGAACCCCGGAACGCCCTAACCATAGCTCCAGGGGCCCAACCCCTGGGGGCCCCAACACCAGCTCCAGGGGCCCAACCCCTGAGCGCCCAAACCATAGCTCCAGGCGCCTTAACCCCGGGGGCCCCAACCCCAGCTCCAGGGTACGAACCCCTGTGGGCCGTAACACCAGCTCCAGGGGCCCAACCCCTGAGCGCCCGAACCATAGCTCCAGAGGCCTAACCCCTGGGGGCCCCAACCACAGCCCCAGGGGCCCAACCCCTGCGGGCACCACCAGCTCCATGAGCCCAACCCCTGGGGGCCCCAAAACCAGCTCCAGAGGCCCAATCCCTGAGCCCCAGAACCATAGCTCCAGGGGCCTAATCCCTGAGGGCCCCAACAGCAGCTCCAGGGGACGAAACCCTGGGAGTCCCAACACCAGCTCCAGGGGCCCAACCCCAGAGTGCCCAAACCATAGCTCTAGGGGCCTATTCCCTGGGGGCCCGCACGCCAGCTCCAAGGGCCCAACCCCTGAGCGCCCGAACCATAGTGCAAGGGGCTTATCCCCTGGGGCCCCAACACCATCTCCAGGGGCCCAACCCCTGGGAGTCCCAACACCAGCTACAGGGGCCCAACCCCAGAGCTCCCGAACCATAGCTCCATGCGGGGAAATGCTCTGTGCACTACCCTATGGGGCCACACGGTGTCACTCTTGCTCCATGCAGGAAATGCTCTGGGCATTACCCTGCACGGCCACACAGTGTTACTGTTGCTCCATGCGTGAAATGTCTGGGCATTACTGTGATGGAGTCGGGACCGTCTGTGTGGGGGATGGGAGAGCAAGGGGTGACATTAGGTCAGGGGCCCCAACACCAGCTCCAGCGGCCC
>NW_026114643.1:200379-293861 GCF_025201925.1 Gopherus flavomarginatus | reverse complement strand
CTCTGGTGGGGGCCCCCAGGGGTTAGGCCCCTGTAGCTATGGTTCGAGTGCTCAGGGGTTGGGCCCCTGGAGCTGGTTTTGGGGCCCCAAGGGGTTAGGCCCCTGGAGGTATTGTTCGGGGCGCTCAGGGGTTCGGCCCCTGGAGCTGGTGTTGGGGCCCCATGGGTTAGGCCCCGGAGCTGGGGTTGGGGCCCCGGGGGTTAGGCCCCTGGAGCTATGGTTCGGGCGCTCAGGGGTTCGGCCCCTGGAGCTGGTGTTGGGGCCCCATGTGTTAGGCCCCGAAGCTATGGTTCGGGCGCTCAGGGGTTGAGCCTGTGGAGCTGTTGTCGAGGGCCTCAGGGGTTGGGCCCCTGGAGCTATAATTTGGGCGCTCAGGAGTTCGGCCCCTGGAGCTGGTGTTTGGGCCCCCAGGGGTTGTGTCCCTGGAGCTGGTGTTGGGGCCCCAGGGGTTAGGACCCTGGAGCTATGGTTCAGGCGCTCAGGGGTTGGGCCCCTGGAGCTGGTGTTGGGGCCCCCAGGGGTTGGGCCCCTGGAGCAATGGTTCGGGCGCTCTGGGGTTGGGCCCCTGGAGCTGGTGTTGGGGCCCCCAGGGGTTGGGCTCCTGGAGCTGGTGTTGGGGCCCCGAGGTGTTGGGCCCCTGGACCTGGGGTTGGGGTCCCCGGGGGTTAGGCCCCTGGAGCTATGGTTCGGGCGCTCAGGGGTTGGTCCCCTGGAGCTGGTGCTGGGGCCCCCAGGGTTTGGGCCCCTGGAGGTGGGGTTGGGGCCCCCGGGGTTTAGGCCCCTGGAGCTATGGTTCGGATGCTCAGTGGTTCTGCCCCTGGAGCTGGTGTTGGGGGTCCCAGGGTTTGGACCCCTGGAGGTGCGGTTGGGCCCCCGGGGGTTAGGCTCCTGGAGCTATGGTTCGGGAACTCTGGGGTTGGGCCCCTGGAGCTGGTATTGTGGCTCCCAGGGGTTGGGCCCCTGGAGTTGGTGTTGGGGCCCCAGGGGTTAGGCCCCTGGAGCTATGGTTCGGGCACTCAGGGGTTGGGCAAGTGGAGCTTGTGTTGGGGCCCCCAGGGGTTAGGCCCCTGGAGGTATTGTTCGGGCGCTCAGGGGTTGGGCCCCTGGAGCTGGTGTTTCGGGCCCCCAGGGGTTGGACTCCTGGAGCTGGTGTTGGGGCCCCAGAGGTTAGGCCCGGAGCTATGGTTCGGGCGTTCAGGGGTTGAACCCTTGGAGCTGGGGTGGGGGCCCCCAGGTGTTAGGCCCCTGGAGCTATGGTTCGGGCACTCAGGGGTTGGGCAAGTGGAGCTTGTGTTGGGACCCCCAGGGGTTAGGCCCCTGGAGGTATTGTTCGGGCGCTCAGGGGTTGGGCCCCTTGAGCTGGTGTTCGGGCCCCCAGGGGTTGGACCCCTGGAGCTGGTGTTGGGGCCCCAGAGGTTAGGCCCCGGAGCTATGGTTCGGGCGCTCAGGGGTTGAGCCCCTGGAGCTGGGGTCGAGGGCCTCAGGGGTTGTGTCCCTGGTGCTGGGGTTGGGGCCCCCGGGGGTTAGGCCCCTGGATCTATGTTTCGGGCGCTCAGGGGTTGGGCCCCTGGAGCTGGTGTTGGGGCTCCCAGGGGTTGGGCCCCTGGAGCTGGGGTTGGGGCCCCTAGGGGTTAGGCCCCTGGAGCCATGGTTCGAGCGCTCATCGGTTGGGCCCCTGGAGCTGGTGTTGGGGCCACCAGGGTTTGGGCCCCTGGAGCTCGTGTTGAGGCCCCAGGGGTTAGACCCCTAGAGCTATGGTTATGTCGCTCAGGGGTTGGGCCTTTGGAGCTGGTGTTGGGGCCCACAGAGGTTAGGCCCCTGGAGCTATGGTTCGGGCGCTCAGGAGTTGGGCCCCTGGAGCTGGTGTTGGGGCACCCAGGGGTTGGGTCCCTGGAGCTCGTGTTGGGGCCCCAGGGGTTAGGCCCCTGGAGCTACGGTTCGGGCTCTCAGGTTTTGGGCCCCTGGAGCTGGTGTTGGGGCCCCAGGGGTTGGGACCCTGGAGCTATGTTTCGGGCGCTCTGGGGTTGGGCCCCTGGAGCTGGTGTTGTGGCCCCCAGGGGTTGGGCTCCTGGAGCTGGTGTTGGGGCCCCGAGGGGTTGGGCCCCTGGAGTTGGGGTTGGGGTCCCCGGGGGTTAGGCCCCTGGAGGTATGGTTCCGGCGCTCAGGGGTTGGGCCCCTGGAGCTGGTGTTGGGGCCCCCAGGGGTTTTGCCCCTGGAGCTGGGGTTTTGGCCCCCGGGGGTTAGGCCCCTGGAGCTATGGTTCGGACGCTGAGCGCTTGTACCCCTGGAGCTGGTGTTCGGGCCTCCAGGGGTTTGGCCCCTGGAACTGGGGTTGGGGCCCCCAGGGGTTCGGCCACTGGAGCTATGGTTTGGGCGCTCAGGGGTTGGGCCCCTGGAGCTGGTGTTGGGGCCCCCAGGGGTTGAGCCCCTGGAGCTCGTGTTGGGACCCCAGGGGTTAGGCCCCTGGAGCTATGGTTCGGGCGCTCATGGGTTGGGCCCCTGGAGCTGGTGTTGGGCCCCCAGGGGTTGGGCCCCTGGAGCTATGGTTCGGGCTCTCAGGGGTTAGGCCACTGGAGCTATGGTTTGGGCGCTCAGGGGTTGGGCCCCTGGAGCTGGTGTTGGGGCCCCCAGGGGTTGGGCCCCTCGAGCTGGTGTTGGGGCCCCAGGGGTTAGGCCCCTGGAACTATGGTTTGGGCGCTCAGGGGTTGGTCCCCTGGAGCTGGGGTTGTGGCCCCTAGGGGTTGGGCCCCTGGAGCTGGTTTTGGGGCCCCAGGGTTTAGGCCCCTGTAGCTATGGTTCGGGCGCTCATGGGTTGGGCCCCTGGAGCTGGTGTTGGGGCCCACAGGGGTTGGGCCCCTGGAGCTGGGGTTGGGGCCCCCGGGGTTATACCCCTGGAGCTATGGTTAGGGCGCTCTGGGGTTGGACCCCTGGAGCTTGTGTTGGGGCCCCCAGGGGTTGGGACCCTGGAACTGGTGTTGGGGCCCCAGGGGTTAGGCCCCTGGAGCTATGGTTCGGGCGATCAGGGGTTGTGCCCCTGGAGCTGGTGTTGGAGCCCTCAGGGGTTAGGCCCCTGGAGCTATGGCTCGGGCGCTCAGGGGTTGGGCCCCTGGAGCTGGTGCTGGGACCCCCAGGGGTTAGGACCCTGGAGGTATTGTTCGGGCGCTCAGGGGTTGGGCCCCTGGAGCTCGTGTTGGGGACCCCAGGGGTTGGGCCCCTGGAGCTGGGGTTGGGGCCCCCAGGGGTAGGCCCCTGGAGCTATGGTTCGGGCGCTCAGGCGTTGGGCCCCTGGAGCTGCTGTTGGGGCCCCCAGGGGTTGGGCTCCTGGAGCTGGTGTTGGGGCCCAAGGGGTTAGGCCCCTGTAGCTATGGTTCGGGCGCTCAGGTTTTGGGCCCTTGGACCTGGGGTGGGGGCCCCCAGCGGTTATGCCCCTGGAGCTATGGTTCGGGCGCTCAAGGTTTGGGCCCCTGGAGCTCGTGTTGGGACCCCCAGGGGTTCGGCCCCTGAAGGTATTGTTCGGGCGCTCAGGGGTTGTTCCCTTGGAGCTGGTGTTGGGGCCCACAGGAGTTAGGCCCCTAGACCTATGGTTCGGTCGCTCAGGAGTTGGGCCCCTGGAGCTGGTGTTGGGGCCCCCATGGGTTGGTCCCCTGGAGCTGGTGTTGGTGCCCCAGGGGTTTGGCCCCTGAAGCTATGGTTCGGGCGCTCAGGGGTTGGGCCCCTGGAGCTGGTGTTGGGGCCCCGAGGGGTTAGACCCATGGAGCTATGGTTCGGGCGCTCAGAGATAGGGCCCTTGAAGATGGTGTTGGGGCCTAAAGGGGTTAGGCCCCTGGAGCTATGGTTCGGGCGCTCAGGAGTTGGGCTCCTGGAGCTGGTGTTGGGGCCCCCAGGGGTTCGGCCCCTGGAGCTCATGTTGGGGTCCCAGGGGTTAGGCCCCTGGAGCTATGGTTCGGGCGCTCAGGGGTTGGGCCCCTGGAGCTGGTGTTGGGGCCCCCAGGGGTTGGGCCCCTAGAGCTGGGGTTGGGGCCCCCGGTTGTTAGGCCCCTTGAGCTATGGTTCGGGCGCTCAGGGGTTGTGAGCCTGGAGCTGGTGATGGGGCCCCCAGTGGTTGGGCCCTTGGAGCTGGGGTTGGGGCCCCCAGGGATTAGGCCCCTGGAGCTATAGTTCGGGCTCTCAGGGGTTGGGCCCCTGGAGCTGGTGTTGGGGCCCCCAGGGGTTGGGCCGCTAGAGCTGGGGTTGGGGCCCCCGGTTGTTAGGCCCCTTGAGCTATGGTTCGGGCGCTCAGAGGTTGTGAGCCTGGAGCTGGTGATGGGGCCCCCAGTGGTTGGGCCCTTGGAGCTGGGGTTGGGGCCCCCAGGGATTAGGCCCCTGGAGCTATAGTTCGGGCTCTCAGGGGTTGGGCCCCTGGAGCTGGTGTTGGGGCCCCCAGGGTTTTGGCCCCTGGAGCTATGGTTCGGGCGCTCAGGGGTAGGGCCCCTGAAGCTATGGTTCGGGCGCTCAGGGGTTGGGCCTCTGGAGATGGTGTTGGGGCCCCCGGGGGTTGGGCCTCTGGAGCTGGTGTTGGGGCCCCAGGTGTTAGGCCCCTGGAGCTATGGTTCGGGCGCTCAGGGGTTGGGCCTCTGGAGATGGTGTTTAGGCCCCCAGGGGTTGGGCCCCTGGAGCTGGTGTTGGGGCCCCAGGGGTTAGGCCCCGGAGCTATGGTTCGGGCTCTCAGGGGTTGTGCCCTTGGAGCTGGGGTCGAGGGCCCCAGGGGTTTGGCCCCTGGAGCTGGGGTTAGGTCCCCCGGGGGTTAGGCCCCTGGCGGTATGGTTCTGGCCCTCAGGGTTTGGGCCCCTGGAGCTGGTGTTGGGGCCCCCAGGGGGTGGGCCCCTGGAGCTGGGGTTGGGGCCCCTAGGGGTTAGGCCCCTGGATGTATGGTTCGGGCGCTCAAAGGTTGGGCCCCTGGAGCTGGTGTTGGGGCCCCCAGGGTTTAGGCCTCTGAAGGTATCGTTCGGGAGCTCAGGGGTTCGGCTCTTGGAGCTGGTGTTGGGGCCCACTGCGGTTAGGCCCCTGGAGTTATGGTTCGGGTGCTCAGGAGTTGGGACCCTGGAGCTGGTGTTCGGGCCCCCAGGGGTTGGGCCCCTGGAGCTGGTGTTGGGGCCCCAGGGGTTAGGCCCCTGGAGCTGTAGTTCGGGCGCTCAGGGGTTGGGCCCCTGGAGCTGGTGTTGGGGCCCCCAGGGGTTGAGCTCCTGGAGATGGTGTTTGGGCACCCAGGGGTTGGGCCCCTGTAGCTGGGGTTGGGGCCCTCGGGGGTTAGGCCCCTGGAGCTATGGTTCGGGCGCTCAGGGGTTGGGCCCCTGGAACTGGGGTTGGGGCCCCCGGGGGTTAATCCCCTGGAGCTATGGTTCGGGCGCTGAGGGGTTGGTACCCTGGGGCTGGTGTTGGGGCCCTCAGGGGTTGGGCCCCTGGAGCTGGGGTTAGGGTCCCCGGGGGTTAGGCCCCTGGAGCTATGGTTCGGGCGCTCAGGGGTTGAGCCCCTGGATCTGGAGTTGGGGCCCCCAGGGGTTGGGCCCCTGGAGCTGGGGTTTGGGCCCCAGGGGCTGGTCCCCTGGTTCTGGTCTTGGGGTCCCTGGGGTTAGGCCCCTGGAGCTGTGGTTCGGGCTTTCAGGGGTTGGGCCCCTGGAGGTATGGTTCGGGCGCTCAGGGGTTGGGCACCTAGAGCTGGTGTCGAGGGCCCCAGGGGTTGGGCCCCTAGAGCTGGGGTTGGGGCCTCCCGGGGTTAGACCCCAGGAGCTATGGTTCTTGCGCTCAGGGGTTGGGCCCTTGGAGCTGGGGTTGGGGCGACCAGGGATTAGGCCCCTGGAGCTATGGTTCGTGCGCTCATGGGTTGTGCCCCTGGAACTGGTGTTGGGGCCCCCAGGGGTTAGGCCCCTGGAGGTATTGCTCGGGCGCTCAGGGGTTGGGCCCTTGGAGCTGGTGTTGGGTCCCCCAGGGGTTTGGCCCCTGGAGCTATGGTTTGAGAGCTCAGGGGTTGGGCCCATGGAGCTGGTCTTGAGACGCTAGGGGTTGGGCCCCTGGAGCTGGTGTTGGGGCCCCCGGGGGTTAGGCCCCTGGAGTTATGGTTCTGGCGCTCAGGGGTTGGGCACCTGAAACTGGTGCTGGGGCCCCCAGGGGTTGGGCCCCTGGAGCTGGGGTTGGGCCCCCCAGGGGTTAGGCCCCTCGAGCTGGTCTTGGAGCCCCAGGGTTTAGGTCTCTGGAGCTAGGGTTCGGGCGCTCAGGGGTTGGGCCCCTGGAGCTGGGGTTGGGGCCCCCAGGGGTAGGCCTCTGGAGCTATGGTTCGAGTGCTCAGGGGTTGGGTCCCTGGAGCTGGTGTTGGGGCCCCCAGGGGTTAGGCCCCTGGAGGTATTGTTCAGGCACTCAGGGGTTGGGCCCCTGGAGCTGGTTTTGGGGCCCCCAGGGGTTAGGCCCCTGGAGCTAAGGTTCGGGCGCTCAGGGGTTGGACCCCTGAAGCTGGTGTTTGGGCCGCCAGGGGTGGGGCCCCTGGAGCTGGGGTTAGGGTCCCCGGGAGTTAGGCCCCTGGAGCTATGGTTCGGGCGCTCAGGGGTTGGGCCCTTGGAGCTGGGGTGGGGGCCCCCAGGGGTTAGGCCCCTGGAGGTGGTGTTGGTGCCCCAGGGGTTAGGCCCCTGAAGCTATGGTTCGGGCGCTCAGGGGTTGGGCCCCTGGAGCTGGTGTTGGGGCCCCCAGGGGTTAGGCCCCTGGAGCTATTGTTCGGGCGCTAAGGGATAGGGCCCTTGGAGATGGTGTTGGGGCCTAAAGGGGTTAGGCCCCTGGAGCTATGGTTCGGGCGCTCAGGAGTTGGGCCCCTAGAGCTGGTGTTGGGGCCCCCAGGGGTTGGGCCCCTGAAGCTGGTGTTGGAGCCCCAGAGGTTTGGTCTCTGGTGCTAGGGTTCGGGCGCTCAGGGTTTGGGCCCCTGGAGCTGGGGTTGGGGCCTCCGGGGGTTTGGCCCCTGGAGCTATGGTTCCGGCGGTCAGGGGTTGGGCCCCTGGAGCTGGTGTTGGGGCTCCCAACGGTTGGGTCCCTGGAGCTGGTGTTGGGGCCCCAGGCGTTAGGCCCCTGTAGCTATGGTTCGAGCGCTCAGCGGTTGGGCCTCTGGAGCTGGTGTTGTGGCCCCAAGGGGTTACGCCCCTGTAGGTATTGTTCGGGCGCTCATGGGTTGAACCCCTGGAGCTGGTGTTTGCGGCCCCCAGGGTTTAGACCCCTGGAGCTATGGTTCGGGCGCTCAGGGGTTAGACCCCTGGAACAGGTGTTTGGGCCCCCATGGGCTGGGCCCCTGGAGGTGGTGTTGGGGCCCCCAGGGGTTAGGCCCCTTGAACTAAGGTTCGGGCGCTCAGGGGTTGTTACCCTGGAGCTGGTATTGGGGCCCCCAGGGGTTCGGCTCCTGGAGCTGGAGTTGGGGCCCCAGGGGTTAGGCCCCTGGAGCTATGGTTCGGGCGCTCAGGGGTTGGGCCCTTGGAGCTGGGGTGGGGGCCCCCAGGGGTTAGGCCCCTGGAGCTATGGTTCGGGCGCTCAAGGGTTGGGCCCCTGGAGCTGGTGTTAGGACCCCCAGGGTTTAGGCCCCTGAAGGTATTGTTCGGGCGCTCAGGGGTTGGGCCCTTGGAGCTGGTGTTGGGGCCCACAGGAGTTAGGCCCCTGTAGCTATGGTTCGGGCGCTCAGGAGTTGGGCCCCTGGAGCTGGTGTTGGGGTCCCCATGGGTTCAGCCCCTGGAACTGGTGTTGGTGCCCCGGGGGTTAGGCCCCTGAAGCTATGGTTGGGGCGCTCAGGGGTTGGGCCCCTTTAGCTGGTGTTGGGGCCCCCAGGGGTTAGGCCCCAGGAGCTATGGTTCGGGCACTCAGGGATAGAGCCCTTGGAGATGGTGTTGTGGCCTAAACGGGTTAGGCCCCTGGAGGTATGGTTCGAGCGCTCAGGGGTTGGGCCCCTGGAGCTGGTGTTGGGACCCCTAGGGGTTAGGCCCCTGGAGGTATTTTTCGGGCGCTCAGGGATTGGGCCCCTAGAGCTGGTGTTGGGGCCCCCAGGGGTTAGGCCCCTGGAGCTATGGTACGGACGCTCAGGGGTTGGACCCCTGGAGCTGGTGTTGGGGCCCCCAGGGGTTAGGCCTCTGTAGCTATGGTCCGAGCGCTCAGGGGTTGAGCCCCTGGAGCTGGTGTTGGGGCCCCCAGGGGTTAGGCCCCTGGAGGTATTGTTCGGGCCCCCAGGGGTTGGGCCCCTTGAGCTGGGGTTTGGGCCCGCAGGGGTTAATCCCCTGGAGCTATGGTTCGGGCGCTCAGGGGTTGGACCCTTGGAGCTGTTGTTGGGGCCCCCAGGGGTTGGGCCCCTGGAGGTGGGGTTGGGGCCTCCGGGGGTTAGGCCCCTGGAGCTATGGTTCCGGCGCTCAGGGGTTGGGCCCCTGGAGCTGGTGTTGGGGCTCCCAACGGTTGGGTCCCTGGAGCTGGTGTTGGGGCCCCAGGGGTTACGCCCCTGGAGCTATGGTTCGGGCTCTCAGGTTTTGGGCCCCTGGGGCTGGGGTGGGGTCCCCAGGCGTTAGGACCCTGTAGCTATGGTTCGAGCGCTCAGGGGATGGGCCCCTGGAGCTGGTGTTGGGGCCCCCACGGGTTAGGCCCCTGGAGCTATAGTTCGGGCGCTCAGGGGTTGGACCCCTGGAGCAGGTGTTTGGGCCCCCATGGGCTGGGCCTCTGGAGGTGGGGTTGGGGCCCCCAGGGGTTAGGCCCATGGAGCTAAGGTTCGGGCGCTCAGGGGTTGGGACCCTGAAGCTGGTGTTGGGGCCCCCAGGAGTTGGGAGCCTGGAGCTGGGATTGGGGCCCCCACGGGTTAGGCACCTGGAGCTATGGTTCGGGCGCTCAGGGGTTGGGCCCCTGGAGCTGGTGTTGGGGTTCCCAACGGTTGGGTCTCTGGAGCTGGTGTTGGGGCCCCAGGGGTTACGCCCCTGGAGCTATGGTTCGGGCTCTCAGGGGTTGGGACCCTGAAGCTGGTGTTGGGGCCCCCAGGAGTTGGGTGCCTGGAGCTGGGATTGGGGCCCCCACGGGTTAGGCACCTGGAGCTATGGTTCGGGCGCTCAGGGGTTGGGCCCTTGGAGCTGGGGTGGGGGCCCCCAGGGGTTAGGCCCCTGGAGCTATGGTTCGGGCTCTCAGGGGTTGGGACCCTGAAGCTGGTGTTGGGGCCCCCAGGAGTTGGGTGCCTGGAGCTGGGATTGGGGCCCCCACGGGTTAGGCACCTGGAGCTATGGTTCGGGCGCTCAGGGGTTGGGCCCCTGGAGCTGGTGTTGGGGTTCCCAACGGTTGGGTCTCTGGAGCTGGTGTTGGGGCCCCAGGGGTTACGCCCCTGGAGCTATGGTTCGGGCTCTCAGGGGTTGGGACCCTGAAGCTGGTGTTGGGGCCCCCAGGAGTTGGGTGCCTGGAGCTGGGATTGGGGCCCCCACGGTTTAGGCACCTGGAGCTATGGTTCGGGCGCTCAGGGGTTGGGCCCTTGGAGCTGGGGTGGGGGCCCCCAGGGGTTAGGCCCCTGGAGCTATGGTTCGGGCGCTCAAGGATTGGGCCCCTGGAGCTGGTGTTGGGACCCCCAGGGGTTAGGCCCCTGAAGGTATTGTTCGGGCGCTCAGGGGTTGGGCCCTTGGAGCTGGTGTTGGGGCCCACAGGAGTTAGGCCCCTGGAGCTATGGTTTGGGCGCTCAGGAGTTGGGCCCCTGGAGCTGGTGTTGGGGTCCCCATGGGTTCAGGCCCTGGAACTGGTGTTGGTGCCCCAGGGGTTAGGCCCCTGAAGCTATGGTTCGGGCGCTCAGGGGTTGGGCCCCTTTAGCTGGTGTTGTGGCCCCCAGGGGTTAGGCCCCTGGAGCTATGGTTCGGGCACTCAGGGATAGGGCCCTTGGAGATGGTGTTGTGGCCTAAACGGGTTAGGCCCCTGGAGCTATGGTTCGTGCGCTCAGGAGTTGGGCCCCTGGAGCTGGTGTTGGGGCCCCCAGGGGTTGGGCCCCTGGAGCTGGTGTTGGAGCCCCAGGGGTTAGGTCTCTGGTGCTAGGGTTCGGGCGCTGAGGTGTTGGGCCCCTGGAGCTGGGGTTGTGGCCCCTAGAGGTTGGGCCCCTGGAGCTGGTGTTGGGGCCCCAGGGGTTAGGCCCCTGGAGCTATGGTTCGGGCACTCAGGTGTTGGGCCCCTGGAACTATGGTTCGAGCGCTCAGGGGTTGGGCCCCTGGAGCTGGTGTTGGGACCCCTAGGGGTTAGGCCCCTGGAGGTATTGTTCGGGCGCTCAGGGATTGGGCCCCTGGAGCTGGTGTTGGGGCCCCCAGGGGTTAGGTCCCTGGAGCTATGGTACGGACGCTCAGGGGTTGGACCCCTGGAGCTGGTGATGGGGCCCCCAGGGGTTAGGCCTCTGTAGCTATCGTTCGAGCGCTCAGGGGTTGAGCCCCTGGAGCTGGTGTTGGGGCGCCCAGGGGTTAGGCCCCTGGAGGTATTGTTCGGGCCCCCAGGGGTTGGGCCCCTTGAGCTGGGGTTTGGGCCCGCAGGGGTTAATCCCCTGGAGCTATGGTTCGGGTGCTCAGGGGTTGGACCCTTGGAGCTGTTGTTGAGGCCCCCAGGGGTTGGGCCCCTGGAGCTGGGGTTGGGGCCTACGGGGGTTAGGCCCCTGGAGCTATGGTTCCGGCGCTCAGGGGTTGGGCCCCTGGAGCTGGTGTTGGGGTTCCCAACGGTTGGGTCTCTGGAGCTGGTGTTGGGGCCCCAGGGGTTACGCCCCTGGAGCTATGGTTCGGGCTCTCAGGGTTTGGGCCCCTGGAGCTGGGGTGGGGTCCCCAGGCGTTAGGCCCCTATAGCTATGGTTCGAGCGCTCAGGGGTTGGGCCCCTGGAGCTGGTGTTGGGGCCCCCAGGGGTTAGGCCCCTGTAGGTATTGTTCGGGCGCTCAGGGGTTGGACCCCTGGAGCTGGTGTTGGGGCCCCCACAGGTTAGGCCCCTGGAGCTATGGTTCGGGTGCTCAGGGGTTGGACCCCTGGAGCAGGTGTTTGGGCCCCCATGGGCTGGGCCTCTGGAGGTGGGGTTAGGGCCCCCAGGGGTTAGGCCCATGGAGCTAAGGTTCGGGCGCTCAGGGGTTGGGACCCTGGAGCTGGTGTTGGGGCCCCAGGGATTAGGCCCCTGGGGCTATGGTTCGGGCGCTCAGGGGTTGGGCCCTTGGAGCTCGGGTGGGGGCTCCCAGGGGTTAGGCTCCTGGAGCTTTGGTTCTGGAGCTCAAGGGTTGGGCCCCTGGAGCTGGTGTTGGGGCCCACAGGGGTTAGGCCCCTGGAGCTATGGTTCGGGCGCTCAGGAGTTGAGCCCCTGGAGCTGGTATTGGGGCCCCCAGGGGTTGGGCCCCTGGAGCTGGTGTTGGGGCCCCAGGGATTAGGCCCCTGGGGCTATGGTTCGGGCGCTCAGGGGTTGGGCCCCTGGAGCTCGTTTTGGGGCGCCCAGGGGTTGGTCCCCTGGAGCTATTGTTCGGGGGCTCTGGTGTTTGGCTCATGGAGCTGGTGTTGGGGCCCCCAGGGGTTGGGATCCTGGAGCTGGTGTTGGGACCCCCAGGGGTTGGGCCCCTGGAGCTGGGGTTGGGGCCCCCGGGGGTTAGGCACCTGGAGCTATGGTTCGGGCGCTCAGCGGGTGGGCCCCTAGAGTTGGTGTTGTGGCCCCCAGGGGTTGGGCCCCTGGAGCTGGGGTTGGGGCCCCTAGGGGTTAGGCCCCTGGAGCTATGCTTCGGACGCTCAGGGGTTGGGCCCCTGGAGCTGGTGTTGGGGCCCCCAGGGTTTGGGCCCCTGGAGCTGGTGTTGGGGCCTCAGGGGTTAGGCTCCTGGAGCTCTGGTTCGGGCGTTCAGGGGTTGGGCCCCTGGAGCTATGGTTCGGGCGCTCAGGGGTTGGGCCCCTGGAGCTGGTGTTGGGGCCCCCAGGGGATAGGCCGCTGTAGCTGGGGTTGGGGCCCCCAGGGGTTAGGCCCCTGGAGCTATTGTTCGGGCGCTCAGGTTTTGGGCCCTTGGAACTGGGGTGGAGACCTCCAGGGGTTAGGCCCCAGTAGCTATGGTTCGAGCGCTCAGGTGTTGGGCCCCTGGAGCTGGTGTTTGGGCCCCCAGGGGTTAGGCCCCTGGAGCTATGATTCGGGAACTCAGGGTTTGGGCCCCTGGAGCTGTGGTTCGGGCGCTCAGGGGTTGTACCCCTAGAGCTGGTGTTGGAGCCCCCAGGTGTTGGGCCCCTGGACCTGGGGTTAGGGCCCCCAGGGGTTGGGCCCTGGAGCTATGGTTCGGGCGCTCAGGGGTTGGGCCCCTGGAGCTGGTGTTGTGGCCCCCAGGGGTTGGACTCCTGGAGCTGGTGTTGGGGCCCCGAGGGGTTGGGCCCCTGGAGCTGGGGTTTTGGTCCCCGGGGGTTAGGCCCCAGGAGGTATGGTTCGGGCGCTCAGGGTTTGTCCCCCTGGAGCTGGTGCTGGGGCCCCCAGGGGTTTTGCCCCTAGAGCTGGGGTTTTGGCCCCCGGGGGTTAGGCCCCTGGAGCTATGCTTCGGACGCTCAGCGCTTGTACCCCTGGAGCTGGTGTTGGGGCCTCCAGGGGTTGGGCCCCTCGAGCTGGGGTTGAGGCCCCCATGGGTTATGCCACTGGAGCTATGGTTTGGGCGCTCAGGGGTTGGGCCCTTGGAGCTGGTGTTGGGGCCCCCAGGGGTTGGGCCCCTGGAGCTCGTGTTGGAGCCCCAGGGGTTAGGCCCCTGGAGCTATGGTTCAGACGCTCAGGGGTTGGGCCCCTGGAGCTCGTGTTGGGGCCCCCAGGGGTTGGGCCCCTGGAGCTGGTTTTGGGGCCCCAAGGGTTAGGCCCATGGAACTACGGTTCAAGCGCTCAGGGGTTGGGCCCCTGGAGCTGGTGTTGGGGCCCCCAGGTGTTGGGCCCTTGAAGCTGGGGTTAGGGCCCCCAGGGGTTAGGCCCCTGGAGCTATGGTTCGAGCGCTCAAGGGTTGGGCCCCTGGAGCTGGTGTTGGGGCCCCTGACCTAAAGTCACCCCCTGCTCTCCCATCCCCCACACAGATAATCCCCACTCCATCACAGTAATGCCCAGAGCATTTCACGCATGGAGCAACAGTAACACTGTGTGGCCATGCAGGGTAATGCCCAGAGCGTTTCCTGCATGGAGCAAGAGTGACACCGTGTGGCCACATAGGGTAATGCACAGAGCATTTCCCCGCATGGAGCAACAGTGACACCATGTAGCCACACAGGGTAATACACAGAGTATTTCCCCGCATGGAGCAACAGTGACACCATGTGGTCACGCAGGGTAATGCACAGAGCATTTCCTGCATGGAGCTATGGTTGGGCGCTCAGGGGTTAGGCCCCTGGAGCTATGGTTCGGGCACTCAGGGGTTGGCCCTGTGGAGCTGGTATTGAGGCCCCCAGGGGTTACGCCTCTGGAGGTATTGTTCGGGCGCTCAGGGGTTGGGCCCTTGGAGCTGGTGTTGGGGCCCCCAAGGGTTAGGCCCCTGGAGCTTTCGTTCGTGCACTCAGGGGTTGGGCCCCCGCAGGTGGTGTTGGGGCCCCAAGGGGTTGGGCTCTTGGAGCTGGTGTTGAGGACCCAGGGGTTAGGCCCCTAGAGCTATGGTTCGGGCGCTCAGCGGTTGGGCCCCTGGAGCTGGTGTTAGGGCCCCCAGGGGCTGGGCCTCTGGAGCTAGTGTTGGGGCCCCAGGGGTTAGGCCCCTGGAGCTATGGTTCGGGCGGTCTTGGGTTTAGCCCCCGGAGCTGGGGTCGTGGGCCCCAGGGGTTGGGCCCTTAGAGCTGGGGTGGGGGCCCCCAGGTGTTAGGCCCGTGGAGCTATGGTTCGGGTGCTCAGGGGTTGGGCCCCTGTAGCTGGTGTTGGGGCCCCCAGGGGCTGGGCCTCTGGAGCTGGTGTTGGGGCCCCAGGGGTTAGGCCCCTGGAACTATGGTTCGGGTGCTCAGGGGTTGGGCCCCTGGAGCTATGGTTCGGGAGCTCAGGGGTTGGGCCCCTGGAGCTGGTGTTGGGGCCCCCAGACGCTGGGCCCCTGGAGCTGGTGTTGGGGCCCCAGGGGTTAGGCCCCTGGAGCTATGGTTCGGGCGCTCATGGGTTGAGCCCCTGGAGCTGGGGTCGAGGGCCCCAGGGGTTGGGCCCCTGGAGCTGGGGTTGGGGCCCGTGGGGGTTAGGCCCCTGGAGCTATGGTTCGGGCGCTCAGGGGTTGGGGCCTTGGAGCTGGGGTGGGGGCCCCCAGGTGTTAGGCCCCTGGAGCTATGGTTCGGGCGCTCAGGTGTTGGGCCCCTGGAGCTGGTGTTGGGGCCCCCAGGGGTTAGGCCCCTGGAGGTATTGTTCGGGCGCTCAGGGGTTGGGCCCTTGGAGCTGGTATTGGGGCCTCCAGGGGTTAGGCCCCTGTAGCTATGGTTCGGGCGCTCAGGGGTTAGGCCCCTGGAGCTGGCGTTGGGGCCCCCAGGGGTTGGGCCCCTGGAGCTGGTGTTGGGGCCCCCGGGGTTAGGCCCCTGGAGCTATTGTTCGGGCGCTCATGGGTTGAGCCCCTGGAGCTGGGGTCGAGGGCCCCAGGGGTTGGGCCCCTGGAGCTGGGGATGGGGCCCGTGGGGGTTGGGCCCCTGGAGCTATGGTTCGGGCGCTCAGGGGTTGGGGCCTTGTAGCTGGGGTGGGGGCCCCCAGGTGTTAGGCCCCTGGAGCTATGGTTCGGGCGCTCAGGTGTTGGGCCCCTGGAGCTGGTGTTGGGGCCCCCAGGGGTTAGGCCCCTGGAGGTATTGTTCGGGCGCTCAGGGGTTGGGCCCTTGGAGCTGGTATTGGGGCCTCCAGGGGTTAGGCCCCTGTAGCTATGGTTCGGGCGCTCAGGGGTTAGGCCCCTGGAGCTGGTGTTGGGGCCCCCAGGGGTTGGGCCCCTGGAGCTGGTGTTGGGGCCCCCGGGGTTAGGCCCCTGGAGCTATTGTTCGGGCGCTCATGGGTTGAGCCCCTGGAGCTGGGGTCGAGGGCCCCAGGGTTTGGGCCCCTGGAGCTGGGGTTGGGGCCCGTGGGGTTTAGGCTCCTGGAGCTATGGTTCGGGCGCTCAGGGGTTGGGTCCTTGGAGCTGGGGTGGGGGCCCCCAGGTGTTAGGCCCCTGGAGCTATGGTTCGGGCGCTCAGGTGTTGGGCCCCTGGAGCTGGTGTTGGGGCCCCCAGGGGTTAGGCCCCTGGAGGTATTGTTCGGGCGCTCAGGGGTTGGGCCCTTGTAGCTGGTATTGGGGCCTCCACGGGTTAGGCCCCAGTAGCTATGGTTCGGGCGCTCAGGGGTTAGGCCCCTGGAGCTGGTGTTGGGGCCCCCAGGGGTTGGGCCCCTAGAGCTGGTTTTGGGGCCCCCGGGGGTTAGGCCCCTGGAGCTATGTTTCGGGCGCTCAGGAGTTGGGCCCCTGGAAGTAGTGTTGGGTCCCCCAGGGGTTGGGCCCCTGGAGCTGGGGTTGGGGCCCCCAGGGGTTAGGCCTCTTTAGCTATGGTTCAGGCGCTCAGGAGTTGGGCCCCTGGAGCTGGTGTTGGAGCCCCAGGGTTTGGGTCCCAGGAGCTAGGGTTCGGGCGCTCAGGGGTTCGGCCCCTGGAGCTATGGTTCGGACGCTCAGTGTTTGGGCCCCTGGAGCTGGGGTCGAGGGCCCCAGGGGTTGGGCCCCTGGAGCTGGGGTTGGGGCCCCCAGGGGTTGGGCCCCTGGAGCTGGGTTTGGGGCCCCTGACCTAATGTCACCCCCTGCTCTCCCATCCCCCACACAGACAGTCCCCACTCCATCACAGTAATGCCCAGAGCATTTCACGCATGGAGCAACAGTAAGACTGTGTGGCCATGCAGGGTAACGCCCAGAGCATTTCCTGCATAGAGCAAGAGTGACACCGTGTGGACACATAGGGTAATTCACAGAGCATTTCCCCGCATGGAGCAACAGTGACACCATGTACCCACACAGGGTAATACACAGAGCATTTCCCCGCATGGAGCAACAGTGACACCATGTGGTCACGCTGGGTAATGCACAGAGCATTTCCTCCATGGAGCTATGGTTCGGGAGCTCTGGGGTTGGGCCCCTGGAGCTGTGGTTGGGGCCCCCAAAGGGTTGAGCCCCTGGAGCTTGGTTAGGGCGCTCTGGGGTTCGGCCCCTGGAGCTGGTGTTGGGGCCCCCAGGGGTTGGGCTCCTGGAGCTGGTGTTGGGGCCCGCAGGGGTTGGGCCCCTAGAGCTGTGGTTGGGGCCCACGGGGGTTAGGCCCCTGGAGCTATGGTTCGGGCGCTCAGGGGTTGGGCCCCTGGATCTGGTGTTGGGGCCCCCAGGGGTTGGGCCCCTGGAGCTGGGGTTGGGGCCCCCGGTGATTAGGCCCCTGGAGCTATGGTTCTGGCGCTCAGGGGTTGGGCCCCTGGAGCTGTTTTTCGGGCCCTCAGGGGTTGGGCCTCTGGAGCTGGTGTTGGGGCCCCAAGGGGTTGGGCCCCTGGAGCTTGTGTTGGGGCCCCAGGGGTTAGGCCCCTGAAGCTATGGTTCGGGCGCTCAGGGGTTGGGCCCCTGGAGCTATGGTTCGGGAGCTCAGGGGTTGGGCCCCTTGAGCTGGGGTCGAGGGCCCGATGGGTTGGGCCCCTGGAGCTAGGGATGGGGCCCCCGGGGGTTAGGCCCCTGGAGCTGGGGTAGGGGCCCCCAGGGGTTAGGCCCCTGGAGCTATAGTTCGGGCGCTCAGGGGTTGGGCCCTTCGAGCTGGGGTGGGGGCCCCTAGGTGTTAGGCCCCTGGAGCTATGGTTCGGGCGCTCAGGGGTTGGGCCCCTGGAGCTGGTGTTGGGACCCCAGGGGCTGGGCCCCTGGAGCTGGTGCTGGGGCCCCAGGGGTTAGGCCCCTGCAGCTAGGGTTCGGGCGCTCAGGGGTTGGGGCCCTGGAGCTATGGTTCGGGCGCTCAGTGGTTTGGCCCTTTGAGCTGGGGTTGAGGGCCCCAGTGGTTGGGCCCCTGGAGCTGGGGTTCCGGCCCCCAGGCGATAGGCACCTGGAGGTATTATTCGGCGCTCAGGCGTTGGGCCCTTGGAGCTGGTGTTGGGGCCCCTGACCTAAAGTCACCCCCTTCTCTCCCATCCCCCACACAGAGAGTCCCCACTCCATCACAGTAATGCCCAGAGCATTTCAGGCATGGAGCAACAGTAACACTGCGTGGCCATGCAGGGTAACGCCCAGAGCATTTGCTGCATAGAGCAAGAGTGACACCGTGTGGCCACATAGGGTAATGCACAGAGCATTTCCCCGCATGGAGCAACAGTGACAACATGTAGCCACACAGGGTAATACACAGAGTATTTCCCCGCATGGTGCAACAGTGACACCATGTGGTCACGCAGGGTAATGCACAGAGCATTTCCTGCATGAAGCTATGATTCGGGAGCTCTGGGGTTGGGCCCCTGGAGCTGGTGTTGGGGCTCCAAGGGGTTGGGCCCTAGGAGCTGGAGTGGGGGCCCCCAGGGGTTAGGCCCCTGGAGATATGGTTCGGGCACTCAGGGGTTGGGCCCATGGAGCTGGTGTTGGGGCTCCCAGGGGTTAGGCCCCTGGAGGTATTGTTCGGGCACTCAGGGGTTGGGCCCTTGGAGCTCGTGATGGGGCCCCCAGGGATTAGGCCCCTGGAGCTATGGTTCGGGCGCTCAGGGGTTGGGATCCTGGAGCTGGTGTTGGGGCCCCCAGGGGTTGGGCCCCTGGAGCTGGTGTTGGGGCCCCAGGGGTTAGGCCCCTGGAGCTATGGTTCGGGTGCTCAGGGGTTGGGCTGCTGGAGCTGGTGTTTTGGCCCCCAGGGGTTGGGCCCCTGGAGCTATGGTTAGGGCGCTCTGGGGTTCGGCCCCTGGAGCTGGTGTTGGGGCCCCCAGGGGTTGGGCTCCTGGAGCTGGTGTTGGGGCCCGCAGGGGTTAGGCCCCTGAAGTTATGGTTCGGGCGCTCAGGGGTTGGGCCCCTGGAGCTGGTGTTTGGGCCCCCAGGGGTTGGGACCCTGCAGCTGGGGTTGGGGCCCCTGGGGGTTAGGCCCCTGGAGCTATGGTTCGGGCGCTCAGGGGTTGGGCCCTTGGAGCTGGGGTGGGGGCCCCCAGGTGTTAGACCCCTGGAGCTATGGTTCGGGCGCTCAGGGGTTGGGCCACTGGAGCTGGTGTTGGGGCCCCCAGGGGTTCGGCCCCTGGATCTGGGGTTGGGGCCCAAGGGGTTAGGCCCCTGGAGCTGTGGTTCGGGCGCTCAAGGGTTGGGACCCTGGAGCTGGTGTTGGGGCCCCCAGGGGTTAGGCCCCTGGAGCTATGATTCAGGGGCTCAGGGGTTGGGCCCCTGGAACTATGCTTCGGGCGCTCAGGGTTTGGGCCCCTGGAGCTGGTGTTGGGGCCCCCAGGGGTTGGGCTCCTGGGGCTGGGGTTGGGGCCCCCAGGGGTTAGGCCCCTGGAGGTATTGTTCGGGCGCTCAGGGGTTGGGCTCCTGGGGCTCGTGTTGGGGCCCCGAGGGGTTAGGCCCCTGAAGCTCGTGTTGAGGCCCCAGGGGTTAGGCCCCTGGAGCTATGGTTCGGGCGCTCAGGGGATGGGCCCCTGGAGCTGGTGTTGGGGCCGTCAGGGGTTGAGCCCCTGGAGCTATGTTTCGGGCGCTCAGGGGTTGGTCCCCTGGAGCTGGGGTGGAGGGCCCGAGGGGTTGTGCCCCTGGAGCTGGGGTTGGGGCCCCCAGGGGTTAGGCCCCTGGAGCTATGGTTCGGACGCTCAGTGGTTGTTCCCCTGGAGCTGGTGTTGGGGACCCCAGGGGTTGAGCCCCTGGAGTTGGGGTTGGGGCCCCCAGGGGTTAGGCCCCTGGAGCTATGGTTCGGGCGCTCAGGGGTTGGTCCCCTGGAGCTGGTGTTGGGGCCCCCAGGGGTTGGGCCCCTAGAGCTGGTGTTGGGGCCCCAGGGGTTAGGCCCCTGGAGCTATGGTTCGTGCACTCAGGTTTTGGGCCCTTGGAGCTGGTTTGGGGACCCCATGGGTTAGGCCCCTGTAGCTATGGTACGAGCGCTCAGGGGTTGTGCTCCTGGAGCTGGTGTTAGGGCCCCCAGGGGTTAGGCCCCTGGAGCTGGGGTTGGGGCCCCCAGGGGTTGGGCCCCTGGAGCTGGGGTTGGGGCACCCAGGGGTTAGGCCCCTGGAGCTATGGTTCGGGCGCTCAGGGGTTGGGACCCTGGAGCTGGTGTTGGGGCCCTCAGGGGTTGGGCCCCTGGAGCTATGGTTTGGGCGCTCTGGGGTTGGGCCCCTTGAGCTGGTGTTGGGGCTTCCAGGGGTTCTACTCCTGGAGCTGGAGTTGGGGCCCCGGGGGTTAGGCCCCTGGAGCTATGGTTCGGGTGCTCAGGGGTTGGGCCCCTGGAGCTGGTGTTGGGGCCCCAGGGGTTAGGCCCCGGAGCTATAGTTCGGGCGCTTAGGGGTTGAGCACGTGGAGCTGGGGTCGTGGGCCTCAGGGGTTGGGCCCCTGGAGCTGGGCTTGGGGTCCCCGGGGGTTAGGCCTCTGGATCTATGTTTCGGGCGCTCAGGGGTTGCGCCCCTGGAGCTGGTGTTGGGGCCCCCAGGGGTTAGGCTCCTGGAGCTGGGGTTGAGGCACCTAGGGGTTAGGCCACTGGAGCTATGGTTCGGGCGCTCAGGGGTTGGGCCCTTGGAACTGGTGTTGGGGCCCACAAAGGTTAGGCCCCTGGAGCTATGATTTGGGCGCTCAGGAGTTGGGCCCCTGGAGCTGGTGTTGGGGCCCCCAGGGGTTGAGTCCCTGGACCTGCTGTTGGGGCCCCAAGGGCTAGGCCCCTGGAGCTATGGTTCGGACGCTCAGGGGTTGGGCCCCTGGAGCTGGTGTTGGGGCCCCCAGGGGTTGGGCCCCTGGAGCTATGGTTCGGGCGCTCTGGGGTTGGGCCTCTGGAGCTGGTGTTGGGGACCGCAGGGGTTGGGCCCATGGAGCGGGTGCTGGGGCCCCCAGGGGTTGGGCCTCTGGAGGTGGGGTTGGGGCCCCCGGGGTTTAGGCCCCTGGAGCTATGGTTCGGACTCTCAGGGGTTCTGCCACTGGAGCTGGTGTTGGGGCTCCCAGGGGTTGGGCCCCTGTAGCTGGGGTTGGGGCCCCCGGGGGTTAGGCCCCTGGTGCTATGGTTCGGGAACTCTGGGGTTGGGCCCCTGGAGCTGGTGTTGGGGCTCCCAGGGGTTGGGCCCAAGGAGTTGGTGTTGGGGCCCCAGGGGTTAGGCCCCAGGCGCTATGGTTCGGGCGTTCAGGGGTTGAGCCCTTGGAGCTGGGGAGGGGGCCCCCAGGGGTTAGGCCCCTGGAGCTATGGTTCGGGCACTCAGGGGTTGGGCCCGTGGAGCTGGTGTTGGGGCCCCCAGGGGTTAGGCCCCTGGAGGTATTGTTCGGGCGCTCAGGTGTTGGGCCCCTTGAGCTGGTGTTGGGGCCCCCAGGGGTTGGACTCCTGGATCTGGGGTTGGGACCCCGGGGGTTAGGCCCCTGGAGCTATGGTTCGGGCACTCAGGGGTTGGGCCCGTTGAGCTGGTGTTGGGGCCTCCGGGGGTTAGGCCCCTGGATCTATGTTTCGGGCGCTCAGGGGTTGGGCCCCTGGAGCTGGTGTTGGGGCCCCCAGGGGTTGGGCCCCTGAAGCTGGGGTTGGGGCCCCTAGGGGTTAGGCCCCTGGAGCTATGGTTCTGGCGCTCAGGGGTTGGGCCCTTGAAGCTGGTGTTGGGGCCCACAGAGGTTAGGCCCCTGGAGCTATGGTTCAGGCGCTCAGGAGTTTGGACCCTGGAGCTGGTGTTGGGGCCCCCAGGGGTTGGGTCCCTGGAGCTGGTGTTGGGGCCCCAGGGGTTAGGCCCCTGGAGCTACGGTTCGGGCGCTCAGGGGTTGGGCCCCTGGAGCTGGTGTTGGGGCCCCAGAGGTTGGGCCCCTGGAGCTATGGTTCGAGCGCTCTGGGGTTGGGCCCCTGGAGCTGGTGTTGTGGCCCCCAGGGGTTGGGCTCCTGGAGCTGGTTTTTGGGCCCCGAGGGGTTGGGCCCCTGGAGCTGGGGTTGGGGTCCCCGGGGGTTAGGCCCCTGGAGGTATGGTTCGGGCGCTTAAGGGTTGGGCCCCTGGAGCTGGTGCTGGGGCCCCCAGGGGTTTTGCCCCTGGAGCTGAGGTTTTGGCACCCGGGGGTTAGGCCCCTGGAGCTATGGTTTGGACGCTCTGCACTTGTACCCCTGGAGCTGGTGTTGGGGCCTCCAGGGGTTGGGCCCCTGGAGCTGGGGTTGAGGCCCCCAGGGGTTAGGCCACTAGAGCTATGGTTTGGGCGCTCAGGGGTTGGGCCCCTGGAGCTGGTGTTAGGGCCCCCAGGGGTTGGGCAACTGGAGCTCGTGTTGGGGCCCCAGGGGTTAGGCCCCTGGAGCTATGGTTCGGGCGCTCATGGGTTGGGCCCCTGGAGCTGGTGTTGGGGCCCCCAGGGGTTGGAGCCCTGGTGCTATGGTTTGGGCTCTCAGGGGTTGGGCCCCTGAAGCTATGGTTCGGGCGCTCAGGGGTTTGGCCTTTGAGCTGGGTTCGAGGGCCCCAGGGTTTGGACCCCTGGAGCTGGGGTTGGGGCCCCCTGGGTTTAGGCACCTGGAGCTGTGGTTCGGGCGCTCACGGGTTGGGCCCCTGGAGCTGGTGTTGGGGTCGCCAGGGGTTGGGCCCCTGGAGCTGGGGTTGGGGCCCCCAGGGGTTAGACCCCTGGAGCTATGGTTCGGGCGCTCAGGGGTTGGGCCCCTGGAGCTCGTGTTGGGGCCCCCAGGGGTTGGGCCCCTGGAACTGGTTTTGGGGCCCCAGGGGTTAGGCCCCTGGAGCTATGGTTCGGGCGCTTAGGGGTTGGGCCCCTGGAGCTATGGTTTGGGCGCTCAGGGGTTGGGACCCTGGAGCTGGTGTTGGGGCACCCAGGTGTTGGGCCCCTGGAGCTGGGATTAGGGCCCCCAGGGGTTAGTCCCCTGGAGCTATGGTTCGGGCGCTCAGGTTTTGGGCCCTTGGAGCTGGGGTGGGGGCCCCCAGGGGTTAGGCCCCTGTAGCTATGGTTCGAGCGCTCAAGGGTTGGGCCCCTGGAGTTGGTATTGGGGCCCCCAGGGGTTGGGGCCGTGGAGCTGGGGTTGAGGCCCCCAGGGGTTAGGCCCCGGGAGCTATGGTTCGGGCGCTCAGGGGTTGAGCCCCTGGAGGTGGTTTTTGGGCCCCCAGGGGTTGTGCCCCTGGAGCTGGTGTTGGGGTTCAAGGGGTTAGGCACCTGTAGATATGGTTCAGGCGCTCAGCGGTTGGGCCCCTGGAGCTATGGTTCGGGCGCTCAGAGTTTGGGCCCCTGGAGTTGGGGTCGAGGGACCCAGCGGTTGGGCCCCTGGAGCTGGTGTTGGGGCCCCAAGGGTTAGGCCCCTGGAGCTATGGTTTGGGCGCTCAGGGGTTGGGCCCCTGGAGTTGGGGTCGAGTGCCCCAGGGGTTTGGCCTCTGGAGCTGGGGTTGGGGCCCCCAGGGGTTAGGCCCTTGGAGCTGGGGTTGGGGCCCCCAGGGGTTAGGCCCCTGGAGCTATGGTTCGGGCGCTCAGGGGTTGGGCCCCTGGAGCTCGTGTTGGGGCCCCCAGGGGCTGGGCCCCTGGAGCTGGTGTTGGGGCCCCAGGGGTTAGGCCATTTGAGCCTAACCTCTGAGTGCCTGAAACATAGCTCCAGGGGCCTAATCCCTGGGGGCCCCAACACCAGTTCCACGGGCCCAAAACCCGAGCGCCCAAACAATACCTCCAGGTGCCCAACCCCTGGAAGCCCCAACACCAGCTCCAGGAGCCCAACCCCTGAGCACCCGAACGATAGCTCCAGGGGCCCAACCCCTGAGCACCCGAACGATAGCTCCAGGGGCCCAACCCCTGAGCGCCCGAACCATAGCTCCAGGGGCCTAACCCCTGGGGTCCCCAACCCCAGCTCCAAGGGCCCAACCCCTGAGCGCCCGAACCATAGCTCCAGGGGCCTAACCCCCGGGGGCCCCAACCCCAGCTCCAGGGGCCCAACCTCTGGGGCCGTCGACCGCAGCTCCAGGGGCCCAACCCCTGAGCGCCCGAACCATAGCTCCAGGGCCCAACCCCTGACGACCCCAACACTAGCTGCAGGGGCCCAACCCCTGAGCGCCCGAACCATAGCTCCAGTGGCCTAACCCCTGGGGACCCAACAAAAGCTCCAGGGGCCCAGCTACTGGGGGCCGCAACACTAGCTCCAGGGGCCCAACCCCTTAGCTTCCGAACCGTAGCTCCAGGGGCCTAACACCTGGGGGCCCCCACCCAAGCTCCAAGGGCCCAACCCCTGAGCGCCCGAACCATAGCTCCAGGGGCCTAACCCCTGTGGGCTCCAACCCCAGCTACAGGGGCCTAACCCCCGGGGGCCTCAACCCCAGATCCAGGAGCCCAACCCCTTGGGGCCCCAACACCAGCTCCGGGCGCCCAACCCCTGAGCGCCCGAAACAAAGCTCCAGGGGCCTAACCCCTGCGGGCCCCAACCCCAGCTCCAGGGGCCCAACCCATGGGGTCCCCAAAACAAGCTCCAGAGGCCCAGCCCCTGAGAGCCCGAACCATAGCTCCAGGGGCCTAACCCCCGGGGGCCCCAACCCCAGCTCCAGGGGCCCAACCCCTGGGGTCCCCAAAACCAGCTTCAGGGGTCCAACCCCTCAGAGCCCAAACCATAGCTCCAAGGGCCTAACCCCCGCGGGCCACAACAACAGCTCCAGCGGCCCAACCCCTGAGCGCCCGAACCATAGCTCCAGGGGCCTAACCCCTCGGGCCCCAACACCAGCTCCAGGGGCCCAACCCCTGGGGGCCCAAACACCAGCTCCAGGGTCCCAACCCCTGAGCGCTCGAACCATAGCTCCTGGGGCCTAATCCCTGGGGTCGCCCACACCAGCTCCAAGGGCCCAACCCCTGAGCGCCCGAACAATACCTCCAGGAGCCTAACCCCTGGGGGCCCCAATACCAGCTCCACGGGCCCAACCCCTGAGTGCCCGAACCATAGCTCCAGGGGCCTAACCCCTGGGGGCGCCCACCCCAGCTCCAAGGGTCCAACCCCTGAGCGCCCGAACCATAGCGCCAGGGGCCTAACCCCTGGGGCCCCAACACCAGCTCCAGGGGCCCAACCCCTGGGAGCCCCAACACCAGCTCCAGGGGCCCAACCCCAGAGCTCCCGAACAATAGCTCTATGCAGGAAATGCTCTGTGCATTACCCTGCGTGAACACATGGTGTCACTGTTGCTCCATGCGGGGAAATTCTCTGTGTATTACCCTGTGTGGCTACATGGTGTCGCTGTTGCTCCATTCGGGGAAATACTCTGTGCATTACCTTTCGTGGCCACACGGTATCACTCTTGCTCCATGCAGGAAATGCTCTGGGCATTACCCTGCATGGCCACAGAGTGTTACTGTTGCTCCATGCATGAAATGCTCTGGGCATTACTGTGATGGAGTGGGGACTCTCTGTGTGGGGGATGGGAGAGCAGGGGGTGACTTTAGGTCAGGGGTCCCAACACCAGCTCCAGGGGCCCAACCCCTGAGCGCCCGAACCATACCTCCAGGGGCCTAACCCCTGGGGGCCCCAAAACCAGCTCAAAGGGCCCAACGCCTGAGCGCCCGAACAATACCTCCAGGGGCCTAACCCTTGGGGGACCGAACACCAGCTCCAGGGGCCCAACCCCTGAGCGCCCGAAAGATAGCTACAGGGGCCTAACCCCTGGGGGCCCCCACCCCAGCTCCACGGGCCTAAAACCTGAGCGCCCGAACCATAGCTCCAGGGGCCTAATCCCTGGGGGCCCCAAGCCCAGCTCCAGAGGTCCAACTCCAGGGGGCCCCAACACCACCTCCAGGGGCCCAACAACTGAGCGCCCGAACCATAGCTCCAGGGGCCTAACCTCTGTGGTCCCCAACACCAGCTCCAAGGACCCAAGCCCTGAGTGCCTGAACCATAGCTCCAGGGGCCTAACCCCTAGGGGCCCCAACCCCAGCTAAAGGGGCCCAATCCCTGGGGGCACCAACACCAGCTCTAGGGCCCAACCCCTGAGGGCCCGAATAATACCTCCAGGGACCTAACCCCTGGAGCCCCAACACCAGCTCCAGGGGCCGAACCCCTGAGCGCCCAAACCATAGCTCCAGGAGCCTAACCACTGGGGCCGCAACACCAGCTCCAGGGGCACAACCCCTGGGGGCCCCAACACCAGCTCCAGGGGCCCAACCCCTGAGCGCTCGAACCATAGCACCAGTTGCCTAACCCCTAGGGGCCCCAACCCCAGTTCCGGGGGCCCAACCCCTGGGGGCCCCAACACCAGCTCGAGGGGCCCAAACTGTGAACGCCCGAACAATAGCTCCAGGGGCCTAACCCCAGGGGGCCCCAACAACAGCTCCAGGGGTCCAAACCCTGGGGCCCTCGACCCTCGCTCCAGAGGCCCAACCCCTGAGCGCCCGAACCATAGCTCCAGGGCCCTAACCCCTGGGGACCCAACATGAGCTCCAGGGGCCCAACCCCTGGGGGCCCGAACACCAGCTCCAGGACCCCAACACCTGAGCGCCCGAATCATAGCTCCAGGGGCCTAACCCCTAGGAGCCCCAACCCCCGCTCCAGGGGCCCAACTCCTGGGGGCCCAAACACCAGCTCCAGGGGCCCAACCCCTGAGCGCCCGAACCATAGCTCCAGGGGCTTATCCCCCGGTGGTCCCAACCCCAGCTCCAGGGGCCCAACCCCTGGGGGCCCCATCAATAGCTCCAGGGGTACAACCCCTTGGCGCCCGAACTTTAGCTGCAGGGGCCTAACCCCCGGGGGCTCAACCCCAGCTCCAGGGGCCCAACCCCTGGGGGCACCAACACCAGCTCAAGGGGCCCAACCCCTGAGCGCCCGAACCATAGCTCCAGGGGCCTAACCCCTGGGGGCCCCAACACCAGCTCCAAACGCCCAGCCCCTGAGCGCCCGATCAATACCTCAAGGGGCCTAACCCCTGGGTGCTCCAACACCAGCTCCAGGGGCCCAACCCCTGAGCGCCCGAACAATACCTCAAGGGGCCTAACCCCTGGGTGCTCCAACACCAGCTCCAGGGGCCTATCCCCTGGGGGCCCCAACACGAGCTCCAGGTGTCCAACCCCTGAGCTACCGAACCATAGCTCCAGGGGCCTAACCCCCGGGGGCTCCAACCCCAGCTCCAGGGGTCTAACCCCTGGGGGCCCCAACCCCAGCTCCAGGGGCACAACCCCAGGGGGCCCCCACCCCAGCTCCAAGGGCCCAAAACCTGAGCGCCCGAACCATAGCTCCAGGGGCCTAACCCCTGGGGGCCCCAACCCCAGCTCCAGGGGACCAACCCCTGGGGGCCCCAACACCAGCTCCAGGGGCCCAACCCCTGAGCGCCGAAACCATAGCTCCAGGGACCTAACCACTGGGGGTGCAACACCAGCTCCAGGGGCCCAACCCCTGGGGGCCCCAACACCAGCTCGAGGGGCCCAAACTGTGAACTCCCGAACCATAGTTCCAGGGGCCTACCCCAGGGGGCCCCAACCCCAGCTCCAGGGGTCCAAACCCTGGGGCCCTCGACCCCCTCTCCAGAAGCCCAACCCCTGAGCGCCCGAAGCATAGCTCCAGGGCCCTATCCCCTGGGGCCCCAACATGAGCTCCAGGGGCCCAACCCGTGGGGGCCCCAACACCAGCTCCAGGGCCCCAACCCCTGGGGGCCCAAACACCAGCTTAAGGGGCCTAACACCTGGGGCCCTCGACACCAGCTAAAGGGGCCCAACCCCTGAGAGCCCGAACCATATCTGCATTGGCCCAATCTCTGAGCGCCCGAACCATAGCTCCAGGGGCCTAATCCGTGGGGCCCCAACACCAGCTCCAGGGGCCCAACCCCTGCGGGCCCCAACACCAGCTCCAGGGGCACAACCCCTTAGCGCTCAAAGTATAGCTGCAGGGGACTAACCCCCGGGGGCCTCAACCCCAGCTCCAGGGGCCCAACCCCTCCGGGCCCGAACACCACCTCCAGGGGCTCAACCCCTGAGAGCCCGAACCATAGCTCCAGGGGCCTTACCCCTGGGGGCCCCAACACCAGCTCCAAAGGCCTAGCCCCTGAGCGCCCGAACAATACCTCCAGGGGCCTAACCCCTAGGGACCCCAACACAAGCTCCAGGGGCCCAACCCTTGGGGGCCCCAACACCAGCTCTAGGGGCCCAACCCCTGAGCTCCCGAACCATAGCTCCAGGGGCCTAACCCCCGGGGGCCCCAACCCCAGCTCCAGGGGCCTAACCCCTGAGGCCCTCGACTCCAGCTGAAGGGGCCCCACCCCTGAGCGCCCGAACCATATCTTCAGGGGCCTAACCCCTGGGTGCCCCAACCCCAGCTCCAGGGGCCCAACCCCTGGGGGCCCCAACACCAGCTCAGGGGTTGGGCCCCTCGAGCTGGTGTTGGGGCCTCCAGGGGTTGGGCCCCTGGAGCTGGTGTTGGGGCACCACGGGTTAGGCCCCTGGAGCTATGATTCGATAGCTCAGGGGTTGGGCCCCTGGAGCTGGTGTTGGGGATCCCAGGGATTGTTCCCCTGGAGCTATGTTTCGGGCGCTCTGGTGTTGGGCCCCTGGAGCTGTAGTTGGGTCCCCCAGGGGTTGGGCTCCTGGAGCTGGTGTTGGGGCCCGCAGGGGTTAGGCCCTTGGAGCTATGGTTCGAGCGCTCAGGGGTTGGGTTCCTGGAGCTATGGTTCGGGCGCTCAGGGGTTGGGCCCCTGGAGCTGGTGTTGGGGCCCCCAAGGGTTTGGCCCCTGGAGTTCGGGTTGGGGCCCCCAGGAGTTAGGCCCCGGGAGCTGGTGTTGGGTCACCGGGGGTTATGCCCCTGAAGCTATAGTTCGGGCGCTCAGGTTTTGGGTCCTTGGAGCTGGTGTTGAGGCCCCCAAGGGGTTGGGCCCCGGGAGCTGGTGTTGGGGCACCAGGGGTTAGGCCCCTGGAGCTATGGTTCGGGCGCTCAGGTTTTGGGCCCTTGGAGCTGGGGTGGGGGACCCCAGGGGTTAGGCCCCTGGAGCTATGGTTCGAGCGCTCAGGGGTTGGGCCCCTGGAGCTGGTGTTGGGGTCCCCAGGGGTTAGGCCTCTGGAGCTATGGTTCGGGCTCTCAGGGGTTGGACCCCTGGAGCTGGTGTTGGGGCCCCAGGCGTTAGGCCCCTGGAGCTCTTGTTCGGGTGCTCAGGGGTTGGGCCCCTGGAGCTATGGTTCGGGCGCTCAGGGTTTGGGCCCCTGGAGTTGGGGTTGAGTGCCCCAGGGGTTGGGCCCCTTGAGCTGGGGTTCGGGCCACCAGGGGTCAGGCCCCTGGAGCTGGGATTGGCGCCCCCAGGGGTTAGGCCCCTTATCTATAGTTCGGGCACTCAGGGGTTGGGCCTCTGGAGCTGGGGTCGAAGGCCCCAGGGGTTGGGCCCCTGGAGCTGGGGTTAGGGCCCCCAGGGGTTAGGCCCCTGGAGGTATTTTTCGAGCGGTCAGGGGTTGGGCCCCTGGAGCTGGTGTTGGGGCCCCCTTTGGTTAGGCCCCTGGAGCTATGGTTCGGGCGTTCAGGGGTTGGGCCCCTGGAGCTGATGTTGGGGCTCCAGGGATTTGACGCCTGGAGCTATGTTTCGGGCTCTCTGGTGTTGGGCCCCTGGAGCTGGTGTTGGGGCCCCCAAGGGTTGGGCCCCTGGAGTTCGGGTTGGGGCCCCCAGGAGTTAGGCCCCGGGAGCTGGTGTTGGGGCACCGGGGGTTAGGCCCCTGGAGCTATGGTTCGGGCGCTCAGGTTTTGGGCCCTTGGAGCTGCTGTTGAGGCCCCCAGCGGTTGGGCCCCTGGAGCTGGTGTTGGGGCACCAGGGGTTAGGCCCCTTTATCTATATTTCGGGCACTCAGGGTTTGGGCCCTTGGAGCTGTGGTGGGGGCCCCCAGGGGTTAGGCCCCTGGAGCTATGGTTCGGGCGCTCAGGGGTTGGGCCTCTGGAGCTGGGGTCGAGGGCCCCAGGGGTTGGGCCCCTGGAGCTAGGGTTAGGGCCCCCAGGGGTTAGGCCCCTGGAGGTATTTTTCGAGCGCTCAGGGGTTGGGCCCCTGGAGCTGGTGTTGGGGCCCCCTTTGGTTAGGCCCCTGGAGCTATGGTTCGGGCGCTCAGGGTTTGGGCCCCTGGAGCTGATGTTGGTGCCGCCAGAGATTTGACCCCTGGAGCTATGTTTCGGGCTCTCTGGTGTTGGGCCCCTGGAACTATTGTTTGGGCCCCCAGGGGTTGGGCTCCTGAAGCTGGTGTTGGGGCCCGCAGGGGTTAGGCCCCTGGAGCTATGGTTCGGGCGCTCAGGGGTTGCGTTCCTGGAGCTATGGTTCGGACGCTCAGGGGTTGAGCACCTGCAGCTATGGTTCGGGCGCTCAGGGGTTGGGCCCCTGGAGCTGGTGATGGGGCCCCCAAGGGTTGGGCCCCTGGAGCTGGGGTTGGGGCCCCCAGGGGTTAGGCCCCGGGAGCTGGTGCTTGGGCACCAGGGTTTAGGTCCCTGGAGCTATGGTTCGGGCGCTCAGGGGTTGGGCTCCTGGAGCTGGGGTTGTGGCCCCCAGGGTTTAGGCCCCTGGAGCTAGGGTTCGGGCTCTCAGGGGTTAGACCCCTGGAGCTGGTGTTGGGGCCCCCAGGGGTTGGGCCTCTGGAGCTGGTGTTGGGGATCCAGGGGTTAGGCACCTGGACCTATTGTTCGGGTGCTCAGGGGTTGGGCCCCTGGAGCTATGGTTCGGGCGCTCAGGGTTTGGGCTCCTGGAGTTGGGTTCGAGGGCCCCAGGGGTTGGACCTCTTGAGCTGGGGTTCGGGCCAACAGGGGTCAGGCCCCTGGAGCTGGGGTTGGGGCCCCCAGGGGTTAGGCCCCTTTATCTATGGTTCGCGCGCTCAGGGGTTTGGGCCCTTGGAACTGGGGTGGGGGCCCCCAGGGGTTAGGCCCCTAGAGCAATGGTTCGGGCGCTCAGGGGTTGGGCCTCTGGAGCTGGGGTCGAGGGCCCCAGGGGTTGGGCCCCTGGAGCTTGGGTTGGGGCCCCCAGGTATTAGGCCGCTGGAGGTATTTTTCGAGCGCTCAAGGGTTGAGCCCCTGGAGCTGGTGTTGGAGCCCCCACTGGTTAGGCCCCTATAGCTATGGTTCGGGTGCTCAGGGGTTGGGCCCCTGGAGCTGGTGTTGGGGTCCCCAGGGGTTAGGGACCTGGAGGTATATTTCAAGCCCTCAGGGGTTGGGCCCCTGGAACTGGTGTTGGGGCCCCCATTGGTTAGGCCCCTGGAGTTACGGTTGGGGCGCTCAGGGGCTGGTCCCCTGGAGCTGGTGTTGGGGCCCCCAGGGGTTAGGCCCCTGGAGGTATTGTTCGGGCGCTAAGGAGTTGGGACCTTGGAGCTGGTGTTGGGGCCCCCAGGGGTTAGGCCCCTGGAGCTATTGTTCGGGCGCTCAGGGGTTGGGCCCCTGCAGCTGGTGTTGGGGCCTCCAGGGGTTGGGCCCCTGGAGCTGGTGTTGGGGCCCCCAGGGGCTGGGCCCCTGCAACTGGTGTTGGGGCACCAGGGGTTAGGTCCCTGGAGCTATGGTTCGGGTGCTCAGGGGTTGGGCCTCTTCAGCTGGTGTTGGGGCCGTCAGGGGTTGAACCCCTGGAGCTATGGTTTGGGCGCTCAGGGGTTGGGCCCCTAGAGCTGGGGTCGAGGGCCCCAGTGGTTGAGCCCCTTGAGCTGGGGTTGGGGCCCCCGGGGGTTAGGCCCCTGGAGCTATGGTTCGGTCGCTCAGGGGTTGGGCCCCTGGAGCTGGTATTGGGGCCCCCAGGGGTTAGGCCCCTTTAGGTATTGTTCAGGCGCTTAGGTGTTGGGCCCTTGGAGCTGGTGTTGGGGCCCCCAGGGGTTAGGCCCCTGGAGCTATGGTTCGGACGCTCAGGTTTTGGGCCCTTGGAGCTGGTGTTGAGGCCCCCAGGGGTCGGGCCCAGGGAGCTGGTGTTGGGGCATCGCTGGTTAGGCCCCTGGAGCTATGGTTCGGGCGCTCAGGTTTTGGGCCCTTGCAGCTGGGGTAGGGGCACCCAGGGGTTAGGCCCCTGGAGCTATGGTTCGAGTGCTGAGGGGTTGGGCCCCTGGAGCTGTTGTTAGGGTCCCCAGGGGTTGGGCCCTTGAGGTATTGTTCGGGCGCTCAGGGGTTGGGCTCCTGGAGCTGGGGTTGGGGCCCCCAGGGTTTAGGCCCCTGGAGCTATGGTTCGGGCTCTCAGCGGTTGGACCCCTGGAGATGGTGTTGGGGCCCCCATGGGTTGGGCCCCTGGTGCTGGTGTTGGGGCTCCAGGGGTTAGGCCCCTGGAGCTATTGTACAGGTGCTCAGGGGTTGGGCCCCTGAAGCTATGGTTCGGGCGCTCAGGGTTTGGGCTCCTGGAGTTGGGTTCGAGGGCCCCAGGGGTTTGACCTCTTGAGCTGGGGTTCGGGCCAACAGGGGTCAGGCTACTGGAGCTGGGGTTGGGGCCCCCAGGGGTTAGGCCCCTTTAACTATGGTTCGCGCGCTCAGGGGTTGGGCCCTTGGAACTGGGGTGGGTCCCCCAGGGGTTAGGCCCCTAGAGCAATGATTCGGGCGCTCAGGGGTTGGGCCCATGGAACTGGTGTTCGAGCCCCCAGGGGTTGGGCCCCTAGAATTGGTGTTGGGGCCCCCAGGGGTTGGGCCCCTGGAGCTGCTGTTGGAGCCCCAGGGGTTAGGTCCCTGGAGCTAGGGTTCGGGCGCTAAGGGGATGGGCCCCTGGAGCTATAGTTCGAGCGCTCAGTGATTGGGCCCCTGTAGCTGGGGTCGAGAGCCCCAGGGGTTGGGCCCCTGGAGCTGTGGTTGGACCCCGGGGGGTTAGGCCCCTGGAGCTATGGTTCGGGCGCTTAGGTGTTGGGCCCCTGGAGCTGGTGTTGCGGCCCCAAGGGATTGGGCCCCTGGAGCAGGTGTTGTGGCCCCAGGGGTTAGGCATTTGAACTATGGTTCAGGCGCTCAGGGGTTGGGCCCCTGGAACTATGGTTCGGGCGCTCAGGGGTTGAGCCCCTGGAGTTATGGTTCGGGCGCTCAGGGTTTGGGGCCCTGGAGCTGGTGTTGGGGCCCCCAGGGGTTAGGCACCTGGAGGTATTGTTCGGGCGCTCAGGCGTTGGGCCCTTGGAGCTGGTGTTCGGGCCCCCAGGGGTTAGGCCCCTGGAGCTATGGTTCGGGCGCTCAGGGGTTGGGCCCCTGGAGCTGGTGTTGGGGCCCCTGACCGAATGTCACCCCCTGCTCTCCCATCCCCCACGAAGACACTCCCCACTCCATCACAGTAATGCTCAGTGCATTTCCTGCATGGAGGAAGAGTGAATCCGTGTGGCCACATAGGGTAATGCACAGAGCATTTCCCCGCATGGAGCAACAGTGACACCATGTAGCCACACAGGGTAATACACAGAGCATTTCACCGCATGGAGCAACAGTGCCATCATGTGGTCGGCACGGTAATGCACAGAGCATTTCCAGCATGGAGCTTTGGTTCGAGAGCTCTGGGGTAGGGCCCCTGGAGCTGGTGTTGCGGTCCCAAGGGGTTGGGCCCCTGTAGCTGGTGTTGGGGCCCCAGGGGTTAGGCCTCTGGAGCTATGGTTCGGGCGCTCATGGGATGGGCCCCTGGAGCTGGTGTTCCGGTCCCAAGGGGTTGGGCCTCTGAAGCTATGGTTCAGGCGCTCAGTGGTTGGGCCCCTGGAGCTGGGGTTGGGGTCCCCGGGGGTTACGCCCCTGGAGCTATGGTTCGGGCGCTCAGGGGTTCGGCCCCTGGAGCTGGTGCTGGGGCCCCCAGGGGTTGGGCCCCTGGAGCTCGTGTTGAGGCCCCAGGGCTTAGGCTCCTGGAGGTATTGTTCGGGTGCTCATGGGTTGGGCCCCTGGAGCTGGTGTTGCGGCCCCCAGGGGTTGGGCCCCTGGAACTATGGTTCGGTCGCTCAGGGGTTGTGCCCCTGGAGCTATGGTTCGGGCGCTCACGGGTTGGGCTCCTGGAGCTGGGGTCAAGGGACCCAGGGTTTGGACCCCTAAAGCTGGGGTTGGGGCCCCCTGGGGTTAGGCCCGTGGAGCTGTGGTTCGGACGCTCACGGGTTGTGCCCCTGGAGCTGGTGTTGGGGTCCCCAGGGGTTGGGCCCCTGGAGCTGGTGTTGGGGCCCCAGGGGTTAGGCCCCTGGAGGTATGGTTCGGGCGCTCAGGGGTTGGGCCCCTGGAGCTGTGGTTCGGGCGTTCAGGGGTTGGGCCCCTAGAGCTGGTGTTGGAGCCCCCAGGTGTTGGGCCCCTGGAGCAATGGTTCGGGCGCTCAGGGGTTAGGCCCCTGGAGCAATGGTTCGGGCGCACAGGTTTTGCGCCCTTGGAGCTGGGGTGGGGGCCCCAAGGGGTTAGGGCCCTGTAGCTATGGTTCGAGCGCTCAAGGGTTGGGCCGCTGTAGCTGGTGTTTGGGCCCCAGGGGTTAGGCCCCTGGAGCTATGGTTCGGGCGCTCAGGGAATGGGCCCCTGGAGCTGGTGTTCCGGTCCCAAGGGGTTGGGCCCCTGTAGCTGGTGTTGGGGCCCCAGGGGTTAGGCCCCTGGAACTATAGTTCGGGCGCTCAGGGGTTCGGCCCGTGGAGCTGGGGTCGAAGGCCCCAGGGATTGGGCCCCTGGAGCTGGGGTTGGGGCCCCTAGGGGTTAGGCCTCTGAAGCTATGGCTCAGGCGTTCAGGGGTTGGGCACCTGGAGCTGGTGTTGGGGCTCCCGGGGGTTGGGCCCCTGGAGCTATGATTTGGGCGCTCAGGAGTTGGGCCTCTGGAGCTGGTGTTGGGGCCCCCAGGGGTTGGGTCCCTGGAGATGGTGTTGGAGCCCCAGGGGTTAGGCCCCTGGAGCTATAGTTTGGGCGATCAGGGGTTGGGCCCCTGGAGCTGGTGTTTGGGCCCCCAGGGGTTGGGCCCCTGGAGCTATGGTTCGGGCGCTCTGGGGTTGGGCCCCTGGAGCTTTTGTTGGGGCCCCCAGGGGTTGGGCTCCTGGAGCTGGTGTTGGGGCCCCGAGGGGTTGGGCCCCTGGAGCTGGGGTTGGGGTCCCCGGGGGTTAGGCCCATGGAGCTATGGTTCGGGTGCTCAGGGGTTGGGCCCCTGGAGCTGGTGCTGGGGCCCCCAGTGGTTGGGCTCGTGGAGTTGGTGTTGGGGCCCCCAGGGGTTGGGCCCCTGGAGCTCGTGTTGAGGCCCCAGGGGTTAGGCCCCTAGAGGTATTGTTCGGGTGCTCATGGGTTGGGCCCCTGGAGCTGGTGTTGGGGCCCCCAGGTGTTGTACCCCTGGAGCTATGGTTCGGTCGCTCAGGGGTTGTGCCCCTGGAGCTATGGTTCGGGCGCTCACAGGTTGGGCTCCTGGAGCTGGGGTCAAGGGACCCAGGGTTTGGACCCCTAAAGCTGGGGTTGGGGCCCCCTGGGGTTTTCCCATTGAGCTGTGGTTCGGACGCTCACGGGTTGTGCCCCTGGAGCTGGTGTTGGGGTCATCAGTGGTTGGGCCCCTGGAGCTGTGTTTGAACCCCCCAGGGGTTAGGCTCCTGGAGCTATGGTTCGGGCTCTCAGGGGTTGGGCCCCTGGAGCTCGTGTTGGGGCCCCCAGGGGTTGGGCCCCTGGAGCTGGTGTTGGGGCCCCAGGGGTTAGGCCCCGGGAGCTATGGTTCGGGCGCTCAGGGGTTGGGCCCCTGGAGCTGTGGTTCGGGAGCTCAGGGGTTGGGCCCCTAGAGCTGGTGTTGGAGCCCCCAGGTGTTGGGCCCCTGGACCTGAGGTTAGGGCCCCCAGGGGTTAGGCCCCTGGAGCAATGGTTCGGGCGCACAGGTTTTGCGCCCTTGGAGCTGGGATGGGGGCCCCCAGGGGTTAGGGCCCTGTAGCTATGGTTCGAGCGCTCAAGGGTTGGGCCCCTGGAGCTGGTGTTGGGGCCCCTGACCTAAAGTCACCCCCTGCTCTCCCATCCCCCACACAGACAGTCCCCACTCCATCACAGTAATGCCCAGAGCATTTCACGCGTGGAGCAACAGTAACACTGTGTGGCCATGCAGGGTAATGTCCAGAGCATTTCCTGCATGGAGTAAGAGTGACACCGTATGCCCACATAGGGTAATGCACAGAGCATTTCCCCGCATGGAGCAACAGTGACACCATGTGGTTAAGCAGGATAATGCACAGGTCATTTCCTGCATGGAGCTATGGTTCGGGAACTCTGGGGTTGGGCCCCTGGAGCTGGTATTGGGGCCCCCAGGGGTTAGGCCCCTGGAGGTATTGTTCGGGCGCTCAGGTGTTGGGCCCTTGGAGCTGGTGTTGGGGCCCCCAGGGGTTAGGCCCCTGGAGCTATGGTTCGGGCGCTCAGGGGTTGGGCCCCTGGAGCTGGTGTTGGGGCCCCCAGGGGTTGGGCCCCTGGAGCTGGTGTTGAGGCCCCCGGGGGTTAGGCCCCTGGAGTTATGGTTCGGGCGCTCAGGGGTTGGGCCCCTAGAACTGTTGTTCGGGCCCCCAGGGGTTGGGCCCCTGGAGCTGGGGTTGGGACCCCCAGGGGTTAGGCCCCTGGAGCTATGGTTCGGTCGCTCAGGTTTTGGGCCCTTGGAGCTGGTGTTGGGGCCCCCAGGGGTTGTGCCCCGGGAGATGGTGTTGAGGTACCAGGGGTTAGGCCCCTGGAGCTATGGTTCGGGCGCTCAGGTTTTGGGCCCTTGGAGCTGGGGTGGGGGCCCCCAGGGGTTAGGCCCCTGGAGCTATGGTTCGAACGCTCAGGGGTTGGGCGCCTGGAGCTGGTGTTGGGGTCCCCAGGGGTTAGGCCACTGGAGGTATTGTTCGGGAGCTCAGGGGTTGGGCCCCTGGAGCTGGGGTTGGGTCCCCCATTTGTTAGGCCCCTGGAGCTATGATTCGGGCTCTCAGGGGTTGGACCCCTGGAGTTGGTGTTGGGGCCCCCAGGGGTTGGGCGCCTAGAGCTGGTGTTGGGGCCCCAGGGGTTAGGCCCCTGGAGCTATTGTTCGGGTGCTCAGGGGTTGGGCCCCTGGAGCTATGGTTCGGGCGCTCAGGGTTTGGGCCCTTGGAGTTGGGGTCGAGGGCCCCAGGGGTTGGGCTCCTTGAGCTTAGGTTCGGGCCACCAGGGGTCAGGCCCCTGGAGCTGGGGTTGGGGCCCCCAGGGGTTAGGCCCCTGCAGCTATGATTCGGGCGCTCAGGGGTTGGGCCTCTGGAGCTGGGGTCGAGGGCCACAGGGGTTGGGCCCCTGGAGCTGGGGTTGGGGCCCCCAGGGGGTTAGGCCCCTGGAGCTATTGTTCGGGCGCTCAGGGATTGGGGCCTTGGTGCTGGGGTGGGGGCCCCCAGGGGTTAGGCCCCTGGAGCTATTTTTCGAGCGCTCAGGGTTTGGGCCCCTGGAGCTGGTGTTGGGGCCCCCATTGGTTAGGCCCCTGGAGCTATGGTTCGGGCGCTTAAGGGTTGGTCACCTGGAGCTGGTGTTGGGGCCCCCAGGGGTTAGGCCCCTGGAGCTATGGTTCGGGCGCTCAGGGGTTAGGCCCCTGGAGCTGATGTTGGGGCCTTTAGGGGTTGGGCCCCTGGAGCTGGTGTTGGGGCCCCCAGTGGCTGAGCCCCTGGAGCTGGTGTTGGGGCCCCAGGGGTTAGGTCCCTTGAGCTATGGTTCGGGCACTCAGAGGTTGGGCCCCTGCAACTGGTGTTGGGGCCGTCAGGGGTTGGGCCCCTGGGGCTATGGTTCGGGCGCTCAGGGGTTGGGCAGCTGGAGCTGGGGTCGAGGGCCCCAGGGGTTGGGCCCCTTGAGCTGGGGTTGGGGCCCCCGGGGGTTAGGCCCCTAGAGCTATGGTTCGGGCGCTCAGGGGTTGGGCCCTTGAAGCTGGGGTGGGGGCCCCCAGGCGTTAGGTCCCTGGAGCTATGGTTCGGGCGCTCAGGGGTTGGGCCCCTGGAGCTGGTGTTGGGGCCCCCAGTGGTTAGGCCCCTGGAGGTATTGTTCGGGCGCTCAGGTGTTGGGCCCTTGGAGCTGGTGTTGGGGACCCCAGGGGTTAGGCCCCTGGAGCTATGGTTCAGGCGCTCAGGGATTGGGCCTCTGGATCTGGTGTTGGGGCCCCCAGGGGTTGGGCCCCTGGAGCTGGTGTTGGGGCCCCCGGGGGTTAGGCCCCTGGAGTTATGTTTCGGGCGCTCAGGGGTTGGGCCCCTGGAACTGGTGTTCGAGCCCCTAGGGGTTAGGCCCCTGGAGCTAGGGTTGGGGCCCCCAGGGGTTAGGCCCCTGGAGCTATGGTTCAGGCGCTCAGGGGTTGGGCCCCTGGAACTGGTGTTGGGGCCCCCAGAGGTTGGGCCCCTGGAGCTGGTGTTGGAGCCTCAGGGGTTAGGTCCCTGGACCTAGGGTTCGAGCGCTAAAGGGTTAGGCCCCTTGAGCTATAGTTCAGGCACTCAGGGCTTGGGCCCTTGGAGCTGGTGTTGGGGACCACAGAGGTTAGGCCCTTGGATCTCTGGTTCGGGCGCTCAGGGGTTGGGCCCCTGGAGCTGGGGTCGAGGGCCCCAGGGGTTGGGCCCCTGGAGCTGGTGTTGGGGCCCCCAGGGGTTGTGCCCCCGGAGCTGGTGTTGGGGCCCCAGGGGTTAGGCCATTTGAGCTATGGTTCAGGCGCTCAGGTCTTGGGCCCCTGGAGCTATGGTTCGGGCGCTCAGGGGTTGAGCCCCTGGACTATGGTTCGGGCACTCAGGGTTTGGGCCCCTGGAGCTGGTGTTGGGGCCCCTGACCGAAAGTCACCCTCTGCTCTTCCATCCCCCACGAAGACACTCCCCACTCCATCACAGTAATGCCTAGTGCATTTCCTGGATGGAGGAAGAGTGAATCCGTGTGGCCACATGGGTTAATGCAGAGAGCATTTCCCCGCATGGTGCAACAGTGACACCATGTAGCCACACAGGGTAATACACAGAGCATTTCCCCGCATGGAGCAACAGTGGCACCATGTGGTCACGCACGGTAATGCTCAGAGCATTTCCTGCCTGGAGCTTTGGTTCGGGAGCTCTGGGGTTGGGCCCCTGGAGCTGGGGTTGGGGCCTCTAGGGGTTAGGCCCCTGGAGCTATGGTTCGGGCGCTCAGGGGTTGGGCCCTTGGAGGTGGGGTGGGGTCCCCAGGTGTTAGGCCCCTGGAGCTATGGTTCGGGCGCTCAGGGGTTGGGCCCCTGGAGCTGGTGTTTGGACCCCAGGGGCTGGGAACCTGGAGCTGGTGTTGGGGCCCCAGGGGTTAGGCCCTTGGAGCTATGGTTCGGGCGCTCAGGGGTAGGTCCCCTGGAGCTGATGTTGGGGCCCCCAAGGGTTAGGCCCCTGGAGCTATGGTTCGGGCGCTCAGGGGTTGGGCCCCTTTAGCTGGTGTTGGGGCCCCCAGGGGTTAGGACCCTGGAGGGATTGTTCGGGCGCTCAGGGGTTGGGCCCTTGGAGCTGGTGTTGGAGCCCGCAGGGGTTAGGCCCCTGGAGCTTGGGTTCGGGGGCTCAGAGGTTGGGCCACTGGAGCTATGGTTCGGACGCTCAGTGGTTGGGCCCCTTGGAGCTGGGGTCGAGGGCCTCAGGGGTTGGGCCCCTGGAGCTTGGGTTAGGGCCCTCGGGGGTTAGGCCCCTGGAGCTATGGTTCGGGCGCTCAGGGGTTGGGCCCCTGGAGCTGGTTTTGGGGCCCCCAGGTGTTTTGCCCCTGGAATTGGTGTTGGGGTCCCAGGGATTAGGTCATTTGAGCTATGGTTCAGGCGCTCAAGGGTTGGGCCCCTGGAGCTATGGTTCGGGCGCTCAGGGGTTGGGCCCCTGGAGCTATGATTCGGGCGCTCAGGGGTTGGGCCCCTGGAGCTATGGTTAGGGCGCTCAGGGGTTGGGCCCCTGGAGCTGGTGTTGGGGCCCCCAGGGGTTAGGCACCTGGAGGTAATGTTCGGGCGCTCAGGTTTTGGGCCCGTGGAGGTGGTGTTGGGGCCCCCACGGGTTAGGGCCCTGGAGCTATGGTTCGGGCACTCAGGGTATGGGCTCCTGGAGCTGGTGTTGGGGCCCCAGGGGTTAGGCCCCTCGAGCTATTGTTCGGGCGCTCAGGGGTTGGGCCTCTGTAGCTGATGTTGGGGCTCCCAGGGGTTGGGCCCCTGGAGCTATGGTTCGGGCGCTCTGGGGTTGGGCCCCTTGTGCTGGTGTTGGGGCCCCCAGGGGTTGGGCCCCTGGAGCTGGTGTTGGGGACCCAGGGCTTAGGCCCCGGAGCTATGGTTCGGGCGCTCATGGGTTGAGCCCGTGGAGCTGGGGTCGAGGGCCTCAGGGGTTGGGACCCTGGAGCTGGTGTTGGGGCCCCCAGGGGTTGGGCCCCTGGAGCTGGGGTTGGTGCCCCTAGGGGTTAGGCCTCTGAAGCAATGGTTCGGGCGCTCAGGGGTTGGGCCCCTGGAGCTGGTGTTGGGGCCCCCAGGGGTTGGGCCCCTGGAGCTTTGATTTGGGCGCTCAGGAGTTGGGCCTCTGGAACTGTTGTTGGTGCCCCCAGGGGTTGGGTCCCTGGAGCTGGTGTTGGGGCCGCAGCGGTTTGGCCCCTGGAGCTATGGTTCGGGCGCTCAGGGGTTGGGCCCCTGGAGCTGGTGTTGGGGCCCCCAAGGGTTGGGCTCCTGGAGCTATGGTTCCGGCGCTCAGGGGTTGGGCCCCTGGAGCTGGTGCTGGGGCCCCCAGGGGTTGGGCCCCAGGAGCTGGGATTGCGGCCCCCGGGGGTTAGGGCCCTGGTGCTATGGTTCGGACGCTTAGGGGTTCTGCCACTGGAGCTGGTGTTGAGGCCTCCAGGGGTTGGGCCCCTGGAGCTGGGGTTGGGGCCCCCAGGGTTTAGGCCACTGGAGCTATGCTTTGGGCTCTCAGGGGTTGGACCCCTGGAGTTGGTGTTGGGGCCCCCAGGGGTTTTGCCCCTGGAGCTCGTGTTGGGGCCCCAGGGGTTAGGCCCCTGGAGGTATGGTTCGGGAGCTCATGGGTTGGGCCCCTGGAGCTTGTGTTGGGGCCCCCAGGGGTTTGGCCCCTGGAGCTATGGTTCGGGCGCTCAGGTGTTGGGCCCTTGGAGCTGGTGTTGGGGACCCCAGGGGTTAGGCCCCTGGAGCTATGGTTCGGGCGCTCAGGGATTGGGCCTCTGGATCTGGTGTTGGGGCCCCCAGGGGTTGGGCCCCTGGAGCTGGTGTTGGGGCTCCCGGGGGTTAGGCCCCTGGAGTTATGGTTCGGGCGCTCAGGGGTTGGGCCCCTGGAACTGGTGTTCGAGCCCCTAGGGGTTGGGCCCATGGAGCTGGTGTTGGAGCCTCAGGGGTTAGGTTCCTGGAGCTAGGGTTCGGGCGCTAAAGGGTTAGGCCCCTGGAGCTATAGTTCGAGCGCTCAGTGGTTGGGCCCGTGGAGCTGGAGTCGAGGGCCCCAGGGGTTGGGCCCCTGGAGCTCTGGTTGGACCCCTGGGGGTTAGGCCCCTGGAGCTTGGGTTCGGGGGCTCAGAGGTTGGGCCACTGGAGCTATGGTTCGGGCGCTCAGTGGTTGGGCCCCTTGGAGCTGGGGTCGAGGGCCTCAGGAGTTGGGCCCCTGGAGCTTGGGTTAGGGCCCTCGGGGGTTAGGCCCCTGGAGCTATGGTTCAGGCGCTCAGGGGTTGGGCCCCTGGAGCTGGTGTTGGGGCCCCCAGGGGTTTTGCCCCTGGAATTGGTGTTGGGGCCCCAGGGATTAGGCCATTTGAGCTATGGTTCAGGCGCTCAAGTGTTGGGCCCCTGGAGCTATGGTTCGGGCGCTCAGGGGTTGGGCCCCTGGAGCTATGATTCGGGCGCTCAGGGGTTGGGCTCCTGGAGCTGGTGTTGGGGCCCCAGGGGTTAGGCCCCTCGAGCTATTGTTTGGGCGCTCAGGGGTTGGGCCCCTTGTGCTGGTGTTGGGGCCCCCAGGGGTTGGGCCCCTGGAGCTGGTGTTGGGGACCCAGGGCTTAGGCCCCGGAGCTATGGTTCGGGCGCTCATGGGTTGAGCCCGTGGAGCTGGGGTCGAGGGCCTCAGGGGTTGGGACCCTGGAGCTGGTGTTGGGGCCCCCAGGGGTTGGGCCCCTGGAGCTGGGGTTGGTGCCTCTAGGGGTTAGGCCTCTGAAGCAATGGTTCGGGCGCTCAGGGGTTGGGCCCCTGGAGCTGGTGTTGGGGCCCCCAGGGGTTGGGCCCCTGGAGCTTTGATTTGGGCGCTCAGGAGTTGGGCCTCTGGAACTGTTGTTGGTGCCCCCAGGGGTTGGGTCCCTGGAGCTGGTGTTGGGGCCCCAGCGGTTTGGCCCCTGGAGCTATGGTTCGGGCGCTCAGGGGTTGGGCCCCTGGAGCTGGTGTTGGGGCCCCCAAGGGTTGGGCTCCTGGAGCTATGGTTCCGGCGCTCAGGGGTTGGGCCCCTGGAGCTGGTGCTGGGGCCCCCAGGGGTTGGGCCCCAGGAGCTGGGATTGCGGCCCCCGGGGGTTAGGCCCCTGGAGCTATGGTTCGGACGCTTAGGGGTTCTGCCACTGGAGCTGGTGTTGAGGCCTCCAGGGGTTGGGCCCCTGGAGCTGGGGTTGGGGCCCCCAGGGTTTAGGCCACTGGAGCTATGGTTTGGGCTCTCAGGGGTTGGACCCCTGGAGTTGGTGTTGAGGCCCCCAGGGGTTTTGCCCCTGCAGCTCGTGTTGGGGCCCCAGGGGTTAGGCCCCTGGAGGTATGGTTCGGGAGCTCATGGGTTGGGCCCCTGGAGCTTCTGTTGGGGCCCCCAGTTGTTTGGCCCCTGGAGCTATGGTTCGGGCGCTCAGGTGTTGGGCCCTTGGAGCTGGTGTTGGGGATCCCAGGGGTTAGGCCCCTGGAGCTATGGTTCGGGCGCTCAGGGATTGGGCCTCTGGATATGGTGTTGGGGCCCCCAGGGGTTGGGCCCCTGGAGCTGGTGTTGGGGCTCCCGGGGGTTAGGCACCTGGAGTTATGGTTCGGGCGCTCAGGGGTTGGGCCCCTGGAACTGGTGTTCGAGCCCCTAGGGGTTGGGCCCCTGGAGCTAGGGTTGGAGCCCCCAGGGGTTAGGCCCCTAGAGCTATGGTTCGCGCGCTCAGGGGTTGGACCCCTGGAACTGGTTTTGGGGCCCCCAGGGGTTGGGCCCCTGGAGCTGGTGTTGGAGCCTCAGGGGTTAGGTTCCTGGAGCTAGGGTTCGGGCGCTAAAGGTTTAGGCCCCTGGAGCTATAGTTCGAGCGCTCAGTGGTTGGGCCCGTGGAGCTGGAGTCGAGGGCCCCAGGGGTTGGGCCCCTGGAGCTCTGGTTGGACCCCTGGGGGTTAGGCCCCTGGAGCTCTGGTTCTGGCGCTCAGGGGTTGGGCCCCTGGAGCTGGGGTCGAGGGCCCCAGGGGTTGGGCCCCTGGAGCTGGGGTTGGGGCCCCCGGGGTTTAGGCCCCTGGAACTATTGTTTGGGCGCTCAGGGGTTGGGCCCCTGGAGCTGGTGTTGGGGCCCCCAGGGGTTGTGCCCCCGGAGCTGGTGTTGGGGCCCCAGGGGTTAGGCCATTTGAGCTATGGTTCAGGCGCTCAGGGGTTGGGCCCCTGGAGCTATGTTTCGGGCGTTCAGGGGTTGAGCCCCTGGAACTATGGTTCGGGCGCTCAGGGTTTGGGGCCCTGGAACTGGTGTTGGGGCCCGCAGGGGTTAGGCACCTGGAGGTATTTTTCGGGCGCTCAGGCGTTGGGCCCTTGGAGCTGGTGTTCGAGAACCCAGGGGTTAGGCCCCTGGAGCTATGGTTCGGGCGCTCAGGGGTTGGGCCCCTGGAGCTGGTGTTGGGGCCCCTGACCGAAAGTCACCCTCTGCTCTGCCATCCCCCACGAAGACACTCCCCACTCCATCACAGTAATGCCTAGTGCATTTCCTGCATGGAGGAAGAGTGAATCCGTGTGGCCACATGGGGTAATGCAGAGAGCATTTCCCCGCATGGTGCAACAGTGACGCCATGTAGCCACACAGGGTAATACACAGAGCATTTCCCCGCATGGAGCAACAGTGGCACCATGTGGTCACGCACGGTAATGCTCAGAGCATATCCTGCCTGGAGCTTTGGTTCGGGAGCTCTGGGGTTGGGCCCCTGGAGCTGGGGTTGGGGCCTCTAGGGGTTAGGCCCCTGGAGCTATGGTTCGGGCGCTAAGGGGTTGGGCCCTTGGAGGTGGGGTGGGGTCCCCAGGTGTTAGGCCCCTGGAGCTATGGTTCGGGCGCTCAGGGGTTGGGCCCCTGGAGCTGGTGTTTGGACCCCAGGGGCTGGGAACCTGGAGCTGGTGTTGGGGCCCCAGGGGTTAGGCCCCTGGAGCTATGGTTCGGGCGCGCAGGGGTTGGTCCATTGGAGCTGGTGTTGGGGTCCCCAAGGGTTAGGCCCCTGGAGCTATGGTTCGGGCGCTCAGGGGTTGGGCCCCTTTAGCTGGTGTTGGGGCCCCCAGGGGTTAGGACCCTGGAGGTATTGTTCGGGAGCTCAGGGGTTGGGACCTTGGAGCTGGTGTTGGAGCCCGCAGGGGTTAGGCCCCTGGAGCTTGGGTTCGGGGGCTTAGGGGTTGGGCCACTGGAGCTATGGTTCGGGCACTCAGTGGTTGGGCCCCTTGGAGCTGGGGTCAAGGGCCTCATGGGTTGGGCCCCTGGTGCTTGGGTTGGGGCCCTCGGGGGTTAGGCCCCTGGATCTATGGTTCGGGCGCTCAGGGGTTGGGCCCCTGGAGCTGGTGTTGGGGCCCCCAGGGGTTGGGCCCCTGGAGCTGGTGTTGGGGCCCCAGGGATTAGGCCATTTGAGCTATGGTTCAGGCGCTCAAGGGTTGGGCCCCTGGAGCTATGGTTAGGGCGCTCAGGGGTTGGGCCCCTGGAGCTGGTGTTGGGGCCCCCAGGGGTTAGGCACCTGGAGGTATTGTTCGGGCGCTCAGGTTTTGGGCCTCTGGAGCTGGTGTTGGGGCCCCCACGGGTTAGGGCCCTGGAGCTATGGTTCGGGCACTCAGGGTTTGGGCTCCTGGAGCTGGTGTTGGGGCCCCAGGGGTTAGGCTCCTGGAGCTATTGTTCGGGCGCTCAGGGGTTGGGCCTCTGTAGCTGATGTTGGGGCTCCCAGGGGTTGGGCCCCTGGAGCTATGGTTCGGGCGCTCTGGGGTTGGGCCCCTTGTGCTGGTGTTGGGGCCCCCAGGGGTTGGGCCCCTGGAGCTGGTGTTGGGGCCCCTAGGGGTTGGGACCCTGGAGCTGCTGTTGGGGCCCCAGGGCTTAGGCCCCGGAGCTATGGTTCGGGCGCTCATGCGTTGAGCCCGTGGAGCTGGGCTCGAGGGCCTCAGGGGTTGGGCCCCTGGAGCTGGTGTTGGGGCCCCCAGGGGTTGGGCCCCTGGAGCTGGGGTTGGGGCCCCTAGGGGTTAGGCCTCTGAAGCAATGGTTCGGGCGCTCAGCGGTTGGGCCCCTGGAGCTGGTGTTGGGGCCCCCAGGGGTTGGGCCCCTGGAGCTATGATTTGGGCGCTCAGGAGTTGGGCCTCTGGAGCTGTTGTTGGTGCCCCCAGGGGTTGGGTCCCTGGAGCTGGTGTTGGTGCCCCAGCTTTTTGGCCCCTGGAGCTATGGTTCGGGCGCTCAGGGGTTGGGCCCCTGGAGCTGGTGTTGGGGCCCCCAGGGGTTGGGCTCCTGGAGCTATGGTTCGGTCGCTCTGGGTTTGGGCCCCTGGAGCTGGTGTTGGGGCCCCCAGGGGTTGGGTTCCTGGAGCTGGTGTTGGGGCCCCGAGGGGTTGGGCCCCTGGAGCTGCGGTTGGGGTCCCCGGGGGTTAGGCCCCTGGAGCTATGGTTCCGGCGCTCAGGGGTTGGGCCCCTGGAGCTGGTGCTGGGGCCCCCAGGGGTTGGGCCCCTGGAGCTGGGGTTGCGGCCCCCGGGGGTTAGGCCCCTGGAGCTATGGTTCGGACGCTTAGGGGTTCTGCCACTGGAGCTGGTGTTGAGGCCTCCAGGGGTTGGGCCCCTGGAGCTGGGGTTGGGGCCCCCAGGGTTTAAGCCACTGGAGCTATGGTTTGGGCTCTCAGGGGTTGGGCCCCTGGAGTTGGTGTTGGGGCCCCCAGGGGTTTTGTCCCTGGAGCTCGTGTTGGGGCCCCAGGGGTTAGGCCCCTGGAGTTGTGGTTCGGGTGCTCATGGGTTGGGCCCCTGGAGCTGGTGTTGGGGCCCCCAGGGGTTTGGCCCCTGGAGCTATGGTTCAGTCGCTCAGGGGTTGGGCCCCTAGAGCTAAGGTTCGGGCGCTCACGGGTTGGGCTCCTGGAGCTGGGGTCAAGGGCCCCAGGGTTTGGACCCCTGGAGCTGGTGTTGGGGCCCCCTGGGGTTAGGCCCGTGGAGCTGTGGTTCGGACGCTCATGGATTGTGCGGGCGCTCAGGGGTTGGACCCTTGGTGCTTTTGTTGGGGCCCCCAGAGGTTAGGCCCCTGTATTGTTCGGGTATTGTTCGGGCGCTCAGGGGTTGGACCCTTGGAGCTGGTGTTTTGGCCCCCAGGGGTTAGGCCCCTGGAGGTATGGTTCGGGCGCTCAGGGGTTGAGCCCCTGCAGCTGGTGTTTGGGCCCCCAGGGGTTGGGCCCCTGGAGCTGGTGTTGGGGCCCCCAGGGGTTAGGCCCCTGGAGCTATGTTTCGGGCGCTCTGGGGTTGGGGCCCTGGAGCTGGTGTTGGGGCCCCGAGGGGTTGGGCTCCTGGAGCAGGTGTTGGGGCCCGCAGGGGTTAGGCCCCTGGAGCTGTGTTTGGGGCCCCCAGGGGTTAGGCCCCTGGAGCTATGGTTCGGGCGCTCAGGGGTTGGGCATCTGGAGCTGGTGTTGGGGCCCCCAGGGCTTGGGCCCTTGGAGCTGGGGTTGGTTCCCACGGTGGTTAGGCCCCTGGAACTATGGTTCGGGCGCTCAGGGGTTGGGCCCCTGGAGCTGGTGTTGCGGCCCCCAGGGGTTGGGCCCATGGAGCTGGGGTTGGAGCCCCCAGGGGTTAGGCCCCTGGAGGTATTGTTTGGGCGCTCAGGGGTTGGACCCTTGGAGCTGGTGTTGGGGCCCCTAGAGGTTAGGCCCCTGTATTGTTCGGGTATTGTTCGGGCTCTCAGGGGTTGGACCCTTGGAGCTGGTGATGGGGCCCCCAGGGGTTAGGCCCCTAGAGGTATGGTTCGGGCGCTCAGGGGTTGGGCCCCTGGAGCTGGTGTTGGGGCCCCCACTGGTTGGGCCCCTGGAGCTGGTGTTGGAGCCCCAGGGGTTATGTCCCTGAAGTTATTTTTCGGGCGCTCAGGGTTTGGGCCCCTGGAGCTGTTGTTGGGGCTCCCAGGGGTTGGGCTCCTGGAGCTATGGTTCGGGCGCTCTGGGGTTGGGCCCCTGGAGCTGGTGTTGGGGCCCCCAGGGGTTAGGCCCCTGGAGCTATGTTTTGGGCGCTCAGGGTTTGGGCCCCTGGAGGTATTGTTCGTGCGCTCAGAGGTTGGACCCTTGGAGCTGGTGTTGGGGCCCCCAGGGGTTAAGCCCCTGTATTGTTCGGGTATTGTTCGCGCGCTCAGGGGTTGGACCCTTGGAGCTGGTGTTGGGGCACCCAGGGGTTAGGCCCCTGGAGGTATGTTTCGGGCGCTCAGGGGTTGGGTCCCTGGAGCTATGGTTCGGGCACTCAGGGTGTGGGCCCCTGGAGCTGGGGTTGGGGCCCCCGGGGGTTACGCCCCTGGAGCTGGGGTTGGGGCCTCCAGGGGTTAGGCCCCTGGAGGTATTGTTCGGGCTCTCCTGGGTTGGACCCTTGGAGCTGGTGTTGGGGCCCCTATAGGTTAGGCCCCTGTATTGTTCGTGTATTGTTCGGGCGCTCAGGGGTTGGACCCTTGGAGCTGGTGTTGGGGCCCCCAGGGGTTAGGCCCCTGGAGGTATGGTTCGGGCGCTCAGGGGTTGGGCCCCTGGAGCTGGTGCTGGGGCCCCCACTGGTTGGGCCCCTGGAGCTGGTGTTGGAGGCCTAGGGGTACGGTCCCTGACGTTATTTTTCGGGCGCTCAGGGTTTGGGCCCCTGGAGCTGTTGTTGGGGCTCCCAGGGGTTGGGCCCCTGGAGCTATGGTTCGGGCGCTCTGGGGTTGGGCCCCTGGAGCTGGTGTTGGGGCCCCCAGGGTTTGGGCCCCTGGAGCTGGGGTTGGGGCCCCCGGGGGTTGGGCCCCTGGAGCTATGGTTCGGTCGCTCAGGGGTTGGGCCCCTGGAGCTATGGTTCGGGCGCTCAGGGTTTGGGCCCCTAGAGCTGGGGTAGAGGGCCCCAGGGGTTGTGCCCCTGGTGCTGGGGTTGGGGCCCTGGGGTTTGGCCCCTGGACCTATGGTTTGGGCGCTCAGGGGTTCGGCCCCTGGAGCTGTTGGTGGGGCCCCCAGGGCTTGGGCCCCTGAAGCTGGGGTTGGGGCCCCCAGTGGTTAAGCCCCTGGAGCTATGCTTTGGGAGCTCAGGGATTGGGCCCCTGGAGCTGGTGTTGGGGCCCCCAGGGGTTGGTCCCCTGGAGCTGGGGTTGGGGCCCCCAGGGGTTAGGCCCCTGGAGCTATGTTTTGGGTGCTCAGGGGTTGGGCCCCTGGAGCTGGTGTTGGGGCCCCAAGGGGTTGGGCCCCTGGAGCTATGATTCGTGCGCTCAGGGGTTGGGCCCCTGGAGCTATGATTCGGGCGCTCAGGGGTTGGGTCCCTGGAGCTATGGTTCGGGCGCTCAGGGTGTGGGCCCCTGGAGCTGGGGTTGGGGTCCCCGGGGGTTACGCCCCTGGAGCTGGGGTTGTGGCCTCCAGGGGTTCGGCCCCTGGAGGTATTGTTCGGGTGCTCAGGGGTTGGACCCTTGGAGCTGGTGTTGAGGCCCCTAGGGGTTAGGCCCCTGTATTGTTCGGGTATTGTTCGGGCGCTCAGGGGTTGTACCCTTGTAGCTGGTGTTGGGGCCCCCAGGGGTTAGGCCCCTGGAGGTATGGTTCGGGCGCTCAGGGGTTGGGCCCCTGGAGCTATGGTTCGGGCACTAAGGGGTTGGGCCCCTGGAGCTGGTGTTGGAGCCCCCAGGGGTTGGGCCCCTGGAGCTGGGGTTGGGGCCCCCGGGGGTTAGGCCCCTGCAGCTTTGGTTCGGGTGCTCATGGGTTGGGGCCTTGGAGTTGGGGTGGGGGCCCCCAGGGGTTAGGCCCCTGTAGCTATGGTTCGGGCGCTCCGGGGTTGGGCCCCTGTAGCTGGTGTTGGGGCCCCCAGGGGTTGGGCCCCTGGGTCTATGATTCGGGCGCTCTGGGGTTGGGCCCCTGGAGCTGGTGTTGGGGCCCGCAGAGGTTGGGCCCGTGGAGCTGGGGTTGGGGCCCCGGGAGTTATGCCCCTGGAGCTATGGTTCGGGCGCTCAGGGGTTGGGCCCCTGGAGCTGGTGTTTTGGCCCCAGGGGTTAGGCCCTGTGCTATGGTTCGGGCGCTTCGGGGTTGGGCCCCTGTAGCTGGGGTTGAGGGCCCCAGGGGTTGGGCCCCTGGAGCTGTTGTTGGGACCCCAGTGTTTAGACCCCTGGAGCTATGGTTCGGGCGCTCAGGGGTTGGGCCCCTGGAGCTGGTGTTGAGGCCCCCAGGGGTTCGGCCCCTGGAGCTATGGTTCGGGCGCTCTGGGATTGGGCCCCTGGAGCTGGTGTTGGGGCCCCCAGGGGTTGGGCTGCTGAAGCTCGTTTTGGGGCCCCGAGGGTTAGCCCCTGGAGATGGGATCGGGGTCCCTCGGGGTTAGGCCCCTGGAGCTATGGTTCGGGCGCTCAGGGGTTGGGCCCCTGGAGCTGGTGTTGGGGCCCCCAGGGGTTGGGCCCCTGGAGCTGGTGTTGAGGCTCCCAGGGGTTAGGCCCGTGGAGGTATTGTTCGGGCGCTCAGGGGTTGGGCCCCTGGAGCTGGTGTTGGGGCCCTCAGGGGTTGGGCCCCTGGAGCTGGTGTTGGGGCCCCAGGGGTTAGGCCCCTGGAGCTATGGTTCAGGTGCTCACGGGTTGGGCCCCTGGAGCTATGGTTCGCGCGCTAAGGGGTTGGGCCCCTGGACTTGGTGTTGAGGCCCACAGGGGTTGGGCCCCTGGAGCTATGGTTCGGGTGCTCTCGGGTTCGGCCTCTGGAGCTGGTGTTGGGGCCCCCAGGGGTTGGGCTCCTGGAGCTGGGGTTGGAGCCCCCGGGGGTTAGCCCCTGGAGCTATAGTTCGGGCGCTCAGGGGTTGGGCCCCTGGAGCCGGTGTTAGGGACCCCAGGGGTTGTGCCCCTGTAGCTATGGTTCGGGCGCTCTGGGGTTTGAACCCTGGAGCTGGTGTTGGGGCCCCCATGGGTTGGGCTCCTGGAGCTGGTGTTCGTTCCCCCAGGGGTTGGGGCCCTGGAGCTGGGGTTGGGGTCCCCGGGGGTTAGGCCCGTGGTGCTATGGTTCAGGCGCTGAGGGGTTGGGCCCATGGAGCTGGTGTTGGGGCCCCCAGGGGTTGGGCCCCTGGAGCTGGGGTTGGGGTTCCTGGGGGTTAGGCCCCTGGAGCTATGGTTCGGGCGCTCAGGGGTTGAGCCCTTGGAGCTGGTGTTGGGACCCACAGGGGTTATGCCCCTGGAGCTATGGTTCGGCCGCTCAGGAGTTGGGCCCCTGGAGCTGGTGTTGGGGCCCCCAGGTGTTGGACCCCTGGAGCTGGTGTTCGGGCCCCCAGGGGTTGGGCCCGTGGAGCTGTGGTTGGGGCCTCCGGGGGTTAGGCCCTTGGAGCTATGGCTCGGGCGCTCAGGGGTTGAGCCCCTTGAGCTGGTGTTGGGACTCCCGGTGGTTAGGCCCCTGGAGCTATGGTTCGGGCGCTCAGGGTTTGGGCCCCTGGAGCTATGGTTCGGGCGCTCAGGGGTTGGGCCTTTGGAGCTGGTGTTGGGGCCCCCAGGGGTTGGGCCCCTGGAGCAGGGGTTGGGGCCCCCGGTGTTTAGGCCCCTGGAGCTACGGTTCGGGCGCTCAGCGGTTGGGCCCCTGGAGCTGGTGTTGGGGCCGCCAGGGGTTGGGCCCCTGGAGCTGGTGTTGGGGCCCCAGGGGTAAGGCCCCTGGAGCTATGGTTCGGGCGCTCAGCGGTTGGGCCCCTGGAGTTGGGGTCGAGGGCCCCAGTTTTTGGACCCCTGGAGCTTGGGTTTGGGCCCCCTGGGGTTAGGCCCCTGGAGCTATGGTTCGAGCGGTGACGGGTTGGGCCACTGGAGCTGGTGTTGGGGCCCCTAGCGGTTAGGCCCCTGGAGCTATGGTTCGGGCGCTCAGGGGTTGAGCCCCTGGAGCTGGTGTTGGGGCCCCCAGGGGTTGGGCCCCTAGAGCTGGGGTGGGGGCCCCCAGGGGTAAGGCCCCTGTAGCTATGGTTCGAGCGCTCAGGGGTTGGGCCCCTGGAGCTGGTGTTGGGGCCCCCAGGGGTTAGGCCGCTGGAGCTATGGTTCGGGCGCTCACGGTTTGGGGCCCTGGAGCTGGGGTCGAGGGCCCCAGGGATTGGGCCCCTGGAGCTGGGGTTCGGGCCCCCGGGGGTTCGGCCCAAGGAGCTATGGTTCGGGCGCTCAGGGGTTGGGCCCCTGGAGCTGGTGTTGGGGCCCTCAGGGGTTGGGCCCCTGAAGCTTGGGTTGGGGCCCCTAGGGGTTAGGCCCCTGGAGCTATGGTTCGGGCGCTCAGGGGTTGGGCCCCTGGAGCTGGTGTTGGGGCCCCCAGGGGTTTGGCCTCTGGAGCTGGTGTTGGGTCCCCAGGGGTTAGGCCCCTGGAGCTATGGATCGAGCGCTCAGGGGTTTGGCCCCTGGAGTTATGGTTCGGACACTAACGGGTTGGGCCCCTGGAGCTGGTGTTGGGGCCCCCAGGGGTTGGGCCCCTGGAGCTGGGGTTTGGGCCCCCGGGGGTTAGGCCTCTGGAGCTATGGTTCGGGCGCTCAGGGATTGGGCCCTTGGAGTTGGGGTGGGGGCCCCCAGGGGTTAGGCCTCTGTAGCTATGGTTCGGACGCTGAAGGGTTGGGCCCCTGGAGCTGCTGTTGGGGCCCCCAGGGGTTAGGCCCCAGAAGGTATTGTTCGGGCGCTCAGGGGTGAGCCCTTGGAGCTGGTGTTGGGACCCACAGGGGTTATGCCCCTGCAGCTATGGTTCGGCCTCTCAGGAGTTGGGCCCCTGGAGCTGGTTTTGGGGTCCCCTGGGATTAGGCCCCTGGAGCTATGGCTCGGGCACTAAAGGGGTTGTCCCCTGGAGCTGGTCTTGGGGCCCCTGGGGCTGGCCCCTGGAGCTGGTGTTGGGGCCCCCAGGCGTTCGGCCCCTGGAGCTTTGGTTCGGGCGCACAGAGGTTGGGCCCCTAGAATTGGTGTTGGGGCCCCCAGGGGTTGGGCCCCTATAGCTGGGGTTGGGACCCCGAGGGTTAGGCCCCTGGAGCTATGTTTTGGACGCTCACGGGTTGGGCCCCTGGAGCTGGAGTTGGGGCCATAGGGATTAGTCCCCGGAGCTATGGTTCGGACGCTCAGGGGTTGGACCCGTGGAGCTGGTGTTGGGGCCCCCAGGGGTTGGTCCCTTGGAGCTGGAGTTGGGGCCCCCGGGGGTTAGGCACAAGGAGCTATGGTTCGGGCGCTCAGGGATTGGACCCGTGGAGCTGGTGTTGGGTCCCCCAGGGGTTGGTCCCCTGGAGCTGGTGTTGGGGCCCCAGGGGTTAGGCCCCTGGAGCTATGGTTCGGACGCTCAGTGGTTGGGCCCCTGGAGCTGGTGTTGGGGCCCCCAGGGGTTGGGCCCCTGGAGCTATGGTTCGTGCGCTCTGGGGTTGGGCCCCTGGAGCTGGTGTTGTTGCCCCCAGGGGTTGGGCTGCTGGAGCTGGTGTTGGGGCCCCCAGGGTTTGGGCCCCTGGAGCTGGGGTTAGGGTCCCTTGGGGTTAGGCCCCTGGAGCTATGGTTCGGGCGCTCCGGGTTTGGACTCCTGTAGCTGGTGTTGGGGCCCCCAGGGGTTGGGCCCTTGGGTCTATGATTTGGGCGCTCTGGGGTTGGGCTCCTGGAGCTGGTGTTGGGGCCCCCAGAGGTTGGGCCCCTGGAGCTGGGGTTAGGGTCCCTGGGGGTTAGGCCCCTGGAGCTATGGTTCAGGCGCTCAGGGGTTGGGCCCCTGAAGCTATGGTTCGGGCGCTCAGGGGTTGGGCCCGTGGAGCTGGTGTTGGGGCCCCCAGGGGTTAGGCCCCTGGAGGTATTGTTCGGGCGCTCAGGTGTTGGGCCCCTGGAGCTGGTGTTGGGGTCCCCAGGGATTAGGCCCCTAAAGCTATGGTTCAAGCAGTCAGGGGTTGGGCCGCTTGAGCTGGTGTTGGGGCCCCAGGGGCTGGGCCCCTGGAGCTGGTGTTGGGGCCCCAGGGGTTAGGCCCCTGGAGCTATGGTTCGGGGGCTCAGGGGTTGGGCCTCTGGAGCTGGTGTTGGGGCCATCAGGGGTTGGGCTCTTGGAGCCATAGTTTGGGCGCTCTGGGTTTGGGCCCCTGGAGCTGGTGTTGGGGCCCTCAGGGGTTGGGCGCCTGGAGCTGGGGTTGGGGCCCCGGGGGTTAGACCCCTGGAGCTATGGTTCGAGCGCTCAGGGGTTGGGCCCCTGGAGCTATGGTTCGGGCACTAAGGGGTTGGGCCCCTGGAGCTGGTGTTGGGGCCCCCAGGGGTTGGGCCCCTGGAGCTGGGGTTGGGGCCCCCGGGGGTTAGGCCCCTGCAGCTTTGGTTCGGGTGCTCATGGGTTGGGCCCTTGGAGTTGGGGTGGGGGCCCCCAGGGGTTAGGCCCCTGTAGCTATGGTTAGGGCGCTCCGGGGTTGGGCCCCTGTAGCTGGTGTTGGGGCCCCCAGGGGTTGGGCCCCTGGGTCTATGATTCGGGCGCTCTGGTGTTGGGCCCCTGGAGGTGGTGTTGGGGCCCGCAGAGGTTGGGCCAGTGGAGCTGGGGTTGGGGCCCCGGGAGTTATGCCCCTGGAGCTATGGTTCGGGCGCTCAGGGGTTGGGCCCCAGGAGCTGGTGTTTTGGCCCCAGGGGTTAGGCCCTGTGCTATGGTTCGGGCGCTTAGGGGTTGGGCCCCTGTAGCTGGGGATGAGGGCCCCAGGGGTTGGGCCCCTGGAGCTGGTGTTGGGGCCCCAGTGTTTAGACCCCTGGAGCTATGGTTCGGGCGCTCAGGGGTTGGGCCCCTGGAGCTGGTGTTGAGGCCCCCAGGGGTTGGGCCCCTGGAGCTATGGTTCGGGCGCTCTGGGATTGGGCCCCTGGAGCTGGTGTTGGGGCCCCCAGGGGTTGGGCTGCTGAAGCTCGTTTTTGGGCCCCGAGGGGTTAGCCCCTGGAGCTGGGATCGGGGTCCCTCGGGGTTAGGCCCCTGGAGCTATGGTTCGCGCGCTAAGGGGTTGGGCCCCTGGACTTGGTGTAGAGGCCCACAGGGGTTGGGCCCCTGGAGCTATGGTTCGGGTGCTCTTGGGTTCGGCCCCTGGAGCTGGTGTTGGGGCCCCCAGGGGTTGGGCTCCTGGAGCTGGTGTTGGGGCCCCCAGGGGTTGGGCCCCTGGAGCTTGTGTTGGGGTCCCCGGGGGTTAGGCCCCTGGAGCTATGGTTCGGGTGCTCAGGGGCTGGGCCCCTGGAGCTGGAGTTCGGGCCCCCAGGGGTTGGGCCCCTGGAGCTGGGGTTGGGGCCCCTAGGGGTTAGGCCCCTGGAGCTATGGTTTAGGCGCTCAGGGGTTGGGCCCCTGGAGCTGGAGTTGGGGCCCCCAGGGATTGGGCCCCTGGAGCTGGTGTTGGGGCCCCAGGGGTTAGGCCCCTAGAGCTATGGTTCAGGCGCTCAGGGGTTGGGCCCCTGAAGCTATGGTTGGGGCGCTCAGGGGTTGGGCCCGTGGAGCTGGTGTTGGGGCCCCCAGGGGTTAGGCCCCTGGAGGTATTGTTCGGGCGCTCAGGTGTTGGGCCCCTGGAGCTGGTGTTGGGGTCCCCAGGGATTAGGCCCCTGGAGCTATGGTTCGAGCAGTCAGGTGTTGGGCCCCTTGAGCTGGTGTTGGGGCCCCAGGGGCTTTTCCCCTGGAGCTGGTGTTGGGGCCCCAGGGGTTAGGCCCCTGGAGCTATGGTTCGGGGGCTCAGGGGTTGGGCCTCTGGAGCTGGTGTTGGGGCCATCAGGGGTTGGGCTCTTGGAGCCATAGTTCGGGCGCTCTGGGGTTGGGCCCCTGGAGCTGGTGTTGGGGCTCTCAGGGGTTGGGCGCCTGGAGCTGGGGTTAGGGCCCCGGGGGTTAGACCGCTGGAGCTATGGTTCGAGCGCTCAGTTGTTGGGCCCCTGGAGCTGGAGTTGCGGCCATAAGGGTTAGGCCCCGGAGCAATGGTTCGGGCGCTCAGGGGTTGGGGCCCTGGAGCTGGGGTCGAGGGCCCCAGGGGTTGGGCCCCTGGAGCTGGGGTTGGGGCCCCCGGGGGTTAGGCCCAAGGAGCTATAGTTCGGGCGCTCAGGGGTTGGGCCCCTGGAGCTGGTGTTGGGGCCCCCAGGGGTTGGGCCCCTGAAGCTTGGGTTGGGGCCCCTAGGGGTTAGGCCCCTGGAGCTATGGTTCGGGCGCTCAGGGGTTGGGCCCCTGGAGCTGGTGTTGGGGCCCCCAGGGGTTTGGCCTCTGGAGCTGGTGTTCGGTCCCCAGGGGTTAGGCCCCTGGAGCTATGGTTCGAGCGCTCAGGGGTTGGGCCCCTGGAGTTATGGTTCGGGCACTAAGGGGTTGGGCTCTTGGAGCTGGTGTTGGGGCCCCCAGGGGTTCGGCCCCTGGAGCTGGGGTTTGGGCCCCCGGGGGTTAGTCCCCTGGAGCTATGGTTCGGGCGCTCAGGGGTTGGGCCCTTGGAGTTGGGGTGGGGGCCCCCAGGGGTTAGGCCCCTGTAGCTATGGTTCGGGCGCTCAAGGGTTGGGCCCCTGGAGCTGCTGTTGGGGCCCCCAGGGGTTAGGCCCCAGAAGGTATTGTTCGGGCGCTCAGGGGTTGAGCCCTTGGAGCTGGTGTTGGGACCCACAGGGGTTATGCCCCTGCAGCTATGGTTCGGCCTCTCAGGAGTTGGGCCCCTGGAGCTGGTGTTGGGGTCCCCAGGGATTAGGCCCCTGGAGCTATGGTTCGGGCACTAAAGAGGTTGGCCCCTGGAGCTGGTGTTGTGGCCCCAGGGGCTGGCCCCTGGAGCTGGTGTTGGGGCCCCCAGGGGTTGGTCCCCTATAGCTGGGGTTGGGGCCCCGAGGGTTAGGCCCCTGGAGCTATGTTTCGGACGCTCAGGGGTTGGGCCCCTGGAGCTGGAGTTGGGGCCATAGGGGTTAGGCCCCGGAGCTATGGTTCGGGCGCTCAGGGGTTGGACCCATGGAGCTGGTGTTGGGGCCCCCAGGGGTTGGGCCCCTGGAGCTGGAGTTGGTTCCCCCGGGGGTTAGGCACAAGGAGCTATGGTTCGGGCGCTCAGGGGTTGGACCCGTGGAGCTGGTGTTGGGTCCCCCAGGGGTTGGGCCCCTGGAGATGGGGATGGGGCCCCCACGGGTAGGGCCTCTGGAGCTGGGGTTGGGGCCCCCTCGAGTTAGGCCCCTGGAGCTATGGTTCGGGCGCTCAGGAGTTGCGCCCCTGGAGCTGGTGTTGGGGCCCCCAGGGGTTGGTCCCCTGGAGCTGGTGTTGGGGCCCCAGGGGTTAGGCAGCTGGAGCTATTTTTCGGACGCTCAGTGGTTGGGCCCCTGGAGCTGGTGTTGGGGCCCCCAGGGGTTGGGCCCCTGGAGCTATGGTTCGTGCGCTCTGGGGTTGGGCCCCTGGAGCTGGTGTTGTTGCCCCCAGGGGTTGGGCTCCTGGAGCTGGTGTTGGGGCCCCCAGGGTTTGGGCCCCTGGAGCTGGGGTTAGGGTCCTGGGGGTTAGGCCCCTGGAGCTATGGTTCGGGCGCTCAGGGGTTGGGCCCCTGGAGCTGGTGTTGGGGCCGCCATGGGTTAGGCCCCTGGAGCTATGGTTCGGGCGCTCCGGGGTTGGGCTCCTGTAGCTGGTGTTGGGGCCCCCAGGGGTTGGGCCCTTGGGTGTATGATTCGGGCGCTCTGGGGTTGGGCCCCTGGAGCTGGTGTCGGGGCCCCCAGAGGTTGGGCCCCTGGAGCTGTGGTTAGGGTCCCTGGGGGTTAGGCCCCTGGAGCTATGGTTCAGGCACTCAGGGGTTGGGCCCCTGAAGCTATGGTTCGGGCGCTCAGGGGTTGGGCCCGTGGAGCTGATGTTGGGGCCCCCAGGGGTTAGGCCCCTGGAGGTATTGTTCGGGCGCTCAGGTGTTGGGCCCCTGGAGCTGGTGTTGGGGTCCCCAAGGATTAGGCCCCTGGAGCTATGGTTCAAGCAGTCAGGGGTTGGGCCGCTTGAGCTGGTGTTGGGGCCCCAGGGGCTCGGCCCCTGGAGCTTGTGTTGGGGCCCCAGAGGTTAGGCCCCTGGAGCTATGGTTCGGGGGCTCAGGGGTTGGGCCTCTGGAGCTGGTGTTGGGGCCATCAGGGGTTGGGCTCTTGGAGCCATAGTTCGGGCACTCTGGGGTTGGGCCCCTGGAGCTGGTGTTGGGGCCCTCAGGGGTTGGGCGCCTGGAGCTGGGGTTGGGGCCCCGGGGGTTAGACCCCTGGAGCTATGGTTCGGACGCTCAGGGGTTGGGCCTCTGGAGCTGGAGTTGGAGCCATAAGGGTTACGCCCTGGAGCTATGGTTCGGGCGCTCATGGGTTGGGGCCCTGGAGCTGGGGTCGAGGGCCCTAGGGGTTGGGCCCCTGGAGCTGGGGTTGGGGCCCCCGGGGGTTAGGCCCAAGGAGCTATGGTTCGGGCCCTCAGGGGTTGGGCCCCTGGAGCTGGTGTTGGGGCCCCCAGGGGTTGGGCCCCTGAAGCTTGGGTTGGGGCCCCTAGGGGTTAGGCCGCTGGAGCTATGGTTCGGGCGCTCAGGGGTTGGGCCCCTGGAGCTGGTGATGGGGCCCCCAGGGGTTTGGCCTCTGGAGCTAGTGTTGGGTCCCCAGGGGTTAGGCCCCTGGAGCTATGGTTCGAGCGCTCAGGGGTTGGGCCCCTGGAGCTATGGTTCGGGCACTAAGGGGTTGGGCCCCTGGAGCTGGTGTTGGGGCCCCCAGGGGTTGGGCCCCTGGAGCTGGGGTTGGGGCCCCCGGGGGTTAGGCCCCTGTAGCTTTGGTTCAGGTGCTCATGGGTTGGGCCCTTGGAGTTGGTGTGGGGGCCCCCAGAGGTTAGGCCCCTGTAGCTATGGTTCGGGCACTCCGGGGTTGGGCCCCTGTAACTGGTGTTGGGGCTCCCAGGGGTTGGGCCCCTGGGTCTATGATTCGGGCGCTCTGGGGTTGGGCCCCTGGAGCTGGTGTTGGGGCCCGCAGAGGTTGGGCCCCTGGAACTGGGGTTGGGGCCCCGGGAGTTAGGCCCCTGGAGCTATGGTTCGGGCGCTCAGGGGTTGGGCCCCTGGAGCTGGTGTTTTGGCCCCAGGGGTTAGGCCCTGTGCTATGGTTCGTGCGCTTAGGGGTTGGGCCCCTGTAGCTGGGGTCGAGGGCCCCAGGGGTTGGGCCCCTGGAGCTGGTGTTGGGGCCCCAGTGTTTAGACCCCTGGAGCTATGGTTCGGGCGCTCAGGGGTTGGGCCCCTGTAGCTGGTGTTGAGGCCCCCAGGGGTTGGGCCCCTGGAGCTATGGTTCGGGCGCTCTGGGATTGGGCCCCTGGAGCTGGTGTTGGGGCCCTGAGGGGTTGGGCTGCTGGAGCTCGTGTTGGGGCCCCGAGGGGTTAGCCCCTGGAGCTGGGATTGGGGTCCGTCGGGGTAAGGCCCCTGTAGCTATGGTTCGAGCGCTCAGGGGTTGGGCCCCTGGAGCTGGTGTTGGGGCCCCCAGGGTTTACGCCCCTGGAAGTATAGTTCGGGGGCTGAGGGGTTGGGCCCCTGGAGCTGGTGTTGGGGCCCCCAGGGGTTAGGCCCCTGGAGCTATGGTTCGGGCGCTCAGGGGTTGGACCCCTGGAGCTGGTGTTGGGACCCCCAGGGGTTGGGCCCCTGGAGCTGTTGTTGGGGCCCCCAGGGATTAGGCCCCTGGAGCCATGTTTCGGGCACTCAAGGGTTGGGCTCCTGGAGCTGGTGTTGGGTCCCCAGGGGTTGGGCCCCTGGAGCCATGGTTCGAGCGCTCAGGGGTTGGGCCCCAGAGCTGATGTTGGAGCCCTCAGGGGTTAGGCCCCTGGAGGTATTGTTTAGGCGCTCAGGGGTTGGGCCCCTGGAGCTGGTGTTGGGGCCCCCAGGGGTTAGGCCCCTTGAGCTATGGTTCGGGCGCTCAGGGGTTTGGACCCCTGGAGCTGGTGTTTGAACCCCCAGGGGTTGGGCCCCTGGAGCTGGTGTTGGGGCCCCCAGGGATTATGCCCCTGGAGCTATGTTTCGGGCACTCAGGTGTTGGGCCCCTGGATCTGGTGTTGGGGCCCCGGGGTTGGGCCCCTGGAGCAATAGTTCGGGCGCTCAGGGATTGGGCCCCTTTAGCTGGTGTTGGGGCCCCCAGGGGTTGGGCCCCTGGAGCTGGGGTTGGGGCCCCGGGGGTTAGGCCCCTGTAGCTATAGTTCGGGAACTCAGGGGTTGGGCCCCTGGAGCTGGTGTTGGGGCCCCAGGGGTTAGGCCCAGGAGCTATGGTTCAGGCGCTCAGGGGTTGGGCCTCTGGAGCTGGGGTCGAGCGCCCCAGGGTTTGGGCCCCTGGAGCTGGGGTTGGGGCTCCCGGGGGTTAGGCCCTTGGAGCAATGGTTCGGGCACTCAGGGGTTGGGCCCATGGAGCTGGTGTTCGGGCCCCCAGGGGTTGGGTCCCTGGAACTGGGGTTGGGGCCCCTAGGGGTTAGGCCCCTGGAGGTATGGTTCGGGCGCTCAGGGGTTGGGCCCCTGGTGCTGGTGTTGGGGCCCCCAGGGGTTGGTCCCCTGGAGCTGGTGTTGGGGCCCCAGGGGTTAGGCCCCTGGAGCTATGGTTCGGGCTCTCAGGGTTTGGGCCCCTGGAGCTATGGTTCGGGCGCCCTGTGGTTGGGCCCCTGGAGCTGGTGTTGGGGCCCCCAGGGGTTGGGCCCCTGGAGCTGGGGTTGGGGCCCCCAGGGATTAGGCCCCTGGAGCCATGTTTCGGGCACTCAAGGGTTGGGCCCCTGGAGCTGGTGTTGGGTCCCCAGGGGTTGGGCCCCTGGAGCCATGATTCGGGCGCTGTGGGGTTGGGCCCTTGGAGCTGGTGTTGGGGCCCCCAGGGGTTGGGCCCCTGGAGCTGGTGCTGGGGCCCCAGGGGTTAGACCCCTGGAGCTATGGTTCGGGTGCTCAGGGTTTGGGCCCCTGGAGCTATGGTTCGGGCGCTCTGGGGTTGGGCCCCTGGAGCTGGTGTCGGGGCCCCCACGGGTTGGGCCCCTGGAGCAGGGGTTAGGGCCCCCTGGGATTAGGCCTCTGGAGCTATGGTTCGGGCGCTCAGGGGTTGAGCCTTTGGAGCTGGGGTCGGGGCCCCCAGGGGTTTGGCCCCTGGAGCTATGGTTCGGGCGCTCAGGGGTTGGGCCCCTGGAGCTGGTGTTGGGGCCCCCAGGGTTTGGGCCCCTGGAGCTGGTGTTCGGGCCCCAGGGGTTAGGCCCCTGGATCTATGGTTCGGGCGCTCGGGGGTTGGGTCCCTGGAGATGGTGTTGGGGCCCCCAGGGGTTGGGCACCTGTAGCTGGGGTTGGGGCCCCCAGGGATTAAGCCCCTTGAGCTATGGTTCGGGCGCTCAGGTTTTGGGCCCTTGGAGCTGGGGTGGGGCCCCCCAGGGGTTAGGCCCCTGAAGCTATGGTTCGAGCGCTCAGGGGTTGGGCCCCAGAGCTGGTGTTGGAGCCCTCAGGGGTTAGGCCCCTGGAGGTATTGTTTAGGCGCTCAGGGGTTGGGCCCCTGGAGCTGGTGTTGGGGCCCCCAGGGGTTAGGCCCCTTGAGCTATGGTTCGGGCGCTCAGGGGTTTGGACCCCTGGAGCTGGTGTTTGAACCCCCAGGGGTTGGGCCCCTGGAGCTGGTGTTGGGGCCTCCAGGGATTATGCCCCTGGAGCTATGTTTCGGGCACTCAGGTGTTGGGCCCCTGGATCTGGTGTTGGGTCCCCGGGGTTGGGCCCCTGGAGGAATGGTTCGGGCGCTCAGGGGTTGTTCCCCTTTAGTTGGTGTTGGGGCCCCCAGTGGTTGGGCCCCTGGAGCTGGGGTTGGGGCCCCGGGGGTTAGGCCCCTGGAGCTTTGGTTCGGGAACTCAGGGGTTGGGCCCCTGGAGCTGGTGTTGGGGCCCCAGGGGTTAGGCCCCGGAGCTATGGTTCAGGCGCTCAGGGGTTGGGCCTCTGGAGCTGGGGTCGAGCGCCCCAGGGTTTGGGCCCCTGGAGCTGGGGTTGGGGCTCCCGGGGGTTAGGCCCTTGGAGCAATGGTTCGGGCGCTCAGGGGTTGGGCCCATGGAGCTGGTGTTCGGGCCCCCAGGGGTTGGGTCCCTGGAACTGGGGTTGGGGCCCCTAGGGGTTAGGCCCCTGGAGGTATGGTTCGGGCGCTCAGGGGTTGGGCCCCTGGTGCTGGTGTTGGGGCACCCAGGTGTTGGTCCCCTGGAGCTGGTGTTGGGGCCCCAGGGGTTAGGCCCCTGGAGCTATGGTTCGGGCTCTCAGGGTTTGGGCCCCTGGAGCTATGGTTCAGGCGGTCTGTGGTTGGGCCCCTGGAGCTGGTGTTGGGGCCCCCAGGGGTTAGGCCCCTGAAGGTATTGTTCGGGCGCTCAGGAGTTCGGCCCCTGGAGCTGGTGTTGGGGCCCCCAGGGGTTGGGTCCCTGGAGCTGGTGTTGTGGCCCCAGGGGTTAGGCCCCTGGAGCGATGGTTCGGGAGCTCAGGGGTTGGGCTCCTGGAGCTGGTGTTGAAGCCCCCAGGGGTTGGGCCCCTGGAGCTGGGGTTTGGGTCCCCGGGGGTTAGGCCCCTGGAGCTATGGTTCGGGCACTCAGGGGTTGGGCCCCTGGAGCTGGTGTTGGGGCCCCCAGGGATTAGGCCCCTGGAGCTATGGTTCGGGTGCTCAGGGGTTGGGCCGCTGGAGCTGGTCTAGGGGCCCCCACGGGTTGTGCCCCTGGAGCTGGTGTTGGGGCCCCCAGGGGTTAGGCCCCTGGAGCTATGGTTCGGGAGCTCAGGGGTTGGGCCGCTGGAGCTGGTGTTGGGGCCCCACGGGTTAGGCCCCTAGAGCTATGGTTCTGGCGCTCAGGTTTTAGGCCCTTGGAGCTGGGGTGGGGTCCCCCAGGGGTTAGGCCCCTGTAGCTATGGTTCGAGCGCTCAGGGGTTGGGCCCCTGGAGCTGGTGTTGGGGCCCCCAGGGGTTAGGCCCCTGGAGCTATGGTTCAAACACTCAAGGGTTGGACCCCTGGAGCAGGTGTTGGGGCCCCCAGAGGTTGGGCCTCTGAAACTGGGATTGGGGCCCCCGGGGGTTAGGGCCCTGGATCTATGGTTCGGGCGCTAAGGGGTTGGGCCCTTGGATCTCCGGTGGGGGCCTCCACAGGTTAGGCCCCTGGAGCTATGGTTCGGGCGCTCAAGGGTTGGAGCCCTGGAGCTGGTGTTGGGGCCCCCAGGGGTTAGGGCCCTGAAGGTATTGTTCGGGCGCTCAGGGGTTGGGCCCTTGGAGCTGGTGTGGGGGCCCACAGGGTTAGGCCCCTGGAGCTATGGTTCGGGCGCTTAGGAGTTGGGCCCCTGGAGCTGGTGTTTGGGCCCCAGGGGTTCGGCCCCTGGAGCTATGGTTCGGGCGCTCTGGAGTTGGGCCCCTGGAGCTGGTGTTGAGGCCCCCAGGGGTTGGACTCCTGGAGCTGGTGTTGGGGTCCCCATGGGTTGGACCCCTGGAAATTGGGTTCGGGTCCCCGGGGGTTAGGCCCCTGGAGCTATGGTTCGGGCGCTCTGGGGTTGTGCCCCTGGATCTCTTGTTGGGGCCCCAAGGGGTTGGGCCCCTGGAGCTGGGGTTTGGGCCCCCAGGGGTTAGGCCCCTGGAGCTATGGATCGGGCGCTCAGAGGTTGGGCCCCTGGAGCTGGTGTTGGGGCCCCCAGGGGTTGGGCCCCTGGAGCTGGTGTTGGGGCCCAAGGGGTTACCCCCCTGGAGCTATGGTTCGGGCGCTCAGGGGTTGGGCCCCTGAAGCTATGGTTCGGGCGCTCAGCGGTTGGGCCCCTGGAGCTGGGGTCGAGGTCCCCAGGGGTTGGGACCCTGGAGCTGGGGATGGGACCCCCGGGTTTTAGGCCCCTGGAGCTATGGTTCGGGCGCTCAGGGGTTGGGCCCCTGGAGCTGGTGTTGGGGCCCCCAGGGGTTGGGCCCCTGGAGCTGGTTTTGGGGCCCCAGGGGTTAGTCCCCTGGAGCTATGGGTCGGGCGCTCAGGTTTTGGGCCTTTGGAGCTGGGGTGGGGTCCCAAACTGGTTAGACCTCTGTAGCTATGGTTCGAGCGCTCAGGGGTTGGGCCCCTGGAGCTTGTGTTGGGGCCCCCAGGGGTTAGTCCCCTGGAGGTATTGTTCGGGCGCTCAGGGGTTCGGCCCCTGGAGCTGGTGTTGGGGCCCCGAGGGGTTAGGCCCCTGGAGCTATGGTTCCGGCGCTCAGGGGTTGGGCCCCTGGAGTTGGTGTTGGGGCTCCCAGGGGTTGGGTCCCTGGAGCTGGTGTTGGGGCCCCAGGGTTTAGGCCCCTGGAGCTATGGTTCGGGCTCTCAGGTTTTGGGTCCCTGGAGCTGGGGTGGGGTCCCCAGTCGTTAGGCCCCTGTAGCAAGGGTTCGAGCGCTCAGGGGTTGGGCCCCTGGAGCTGGTGTTGGGGCCCCCAGGGGTTAGGCCCCTGGAGCTATGGTTCGGGCGCTCAGGGGTTGGGCTCCTGGAGCTGGTGTTGGGGCACCCCTGGGTTAGGCCCCTGTAGGTATTGTTCGGGCGCTCAGGGGTTGGGCCCTTGGAGCTGGTGTTGGGGCCCCCAGGGGTTAGGCCCCTGGAGCTATGGTTCGGGCGCTCAGGGGTTGGGCCCCTGGAGCTGGTGTTTGGGCCCCCAGAGGTTGGGCCCCTGGAGCTGGTGTTTGGGCCCCCATGGGTTAGGCCCCTGGAGCTATGGTTCGGGCACTCAGGGGTTGGGCCCCTGCAGTTGGTGTTCGGGCCCCCAGGGGTTGGGCCCCTGGAGCTGGGGTTGGGGTCCCTAGGTGTTAGGCCCCTGAAGCTATGGTTCGGGCGCTCAGAGGTTGGGCCCCTGGAGCTGGTTTTGCAGCCCCCAGGGGTTGGGCCCCTGGAGCTGGTGTTGGGGCCCCAGGGGTTAGGCCCCTCGAGCTTGTGTTGGGGCCCCAGGGGTTAGGCCCCTGGAGCTATGGTTCGGGCTCTCAGGGTTTGGGCCCCTGGAGCTGGGGTCGAGGACCCCAGGTTTGGGCCCCTGGAGCTGGGGTTGGTACCCCCGAGGGTTAGGCCCCTGGACCTATGGTTCGTGAGCTCAGGGCTTGGGCCCCTGGAGCTGGTGTTGGGGCCCCCAGGGTTTGGGCCCCTGGAGCTGGGGTTGGGGCCCCTAGGGGTTAGGCCCCTGGAGCTATGGTTCGGGCGCTCAGGGATTGGAAATCTGGAGCTGGTGTTGGGGCCCCCAGGGGTTGGGCACCTGGAGCTGGTGTTGGGGCCCCAGGGGTTAGGCCCCTGTAGCTATGGTTCGGGCGCTCAGGGGTTGGGCCGCTGGAGCTGGGGTCGAGGGCCCCAGGGTTTGGACCCCTGGAGCTGGTTTTGGGGTCCCCTGGGTTTAGGCCCCAGAAGCAATGGTTCGGGCGCTCACGGGTTGGGCCCCTGGAGCTGGATTTCGGGCCCCAGGGGTTAGGCCCCTGGAGCTATGGTTCGGCCGCTCAGGGGCTGTGCCCCTGGAGCTATGGTTCGGGCGCTCAGGGGTTGGGCCCCTGGAGCTGGGGTTGGGGCCCCCAGGGGTTAGGCCCCTGGAGCGATGGTTCAGGCGCTCAGGTTTTGGGCCCTTGGAACTGGGTTGGGGGCCCCCAGGGGTTAGGCCTCTGTAGCTATGGTTCGAGCGCTCAGGGGTTGGGCACCTGGAACTGGTGTTGGGGTCCCCAGGGTTTGGGCCACTGGAGCTATGGCTCGGGCGCTCAGGGGTTGGGCCCCTGGAGTTATGGTTCGGGCGCTCTGGGGTTGGGCCCCTGGAGCTGGGGTCGAGGGCCCCAGGGGTTGGGCCCCTGGAGCTGGGGTTGGGACCCCCGGGGGTTAGATCCCTGGAGCTATGGTTCGGGCGCTCTGGGGTTGGGCCCCTGGAGTTGGTGTTGGGGTCCCCAGCGGTTGGGCCCCTGGAGCTGGGGTTGGGGTCCCTAGGTGTTATGCCCTTGAAGCTATGGTTCGGGCGCTCAGAGGTTGGGCCCCTGGAGCTGGTTTTGCGGCCCCCAGGGGTTGGGACCCTGGAGCTGGTGTTGGGGCCCCAGGGGTTAGGCCCCTGGAGCTATGGTTCGGGCTCTCAGGGGTTGGGCCCCTGGAGCTGGGGTCGAGGACCCCAGGTTTGGGCCCCTGGACCTGGGGTTGGTACACCCGTGGGCTAGGCCCCTGGACCTATGGTTCGGGAGCTGAGGGCTTGGGCCCCTGGAGCTGGTGTTTGGGCCCCTAGGGGTTAGGCCCCTGGAGCTATGGTTCGGGCGCTCAGGGATTGGACCTCTGGAGCTGGTGTTGGGGCCCCCAGGGGTTGGGCCCCTGGAGCTGGTGTTGGGGCCCCAGGGGTTAGGCCCCTGGAGCTATGGTTCGGCCGCTCAGGGGCTGTGCCCCTGGAGCTATGGTTCGGGCGCTTAGGGGTTCGGCCCCTGGAGCTGGTGTTGGGGCCCCAGGGGTTGGGCCCCTGGAGCTGGGGTTGGGGCCTCCAGGGGTTAGGCCCCTGGAGCTATGATTCAGGCACTCAGGTTTTGGGCCCTTGGAACTGGGTTGGGGGCCCCCAGGGGTTAGGCCTCTGTAGCTATGGTTCGAGCGCTCAGGGGTTGGGCCCCTGGAGCTGGTGTTGGGGCCTCCAGGGGTTAGGCCCCTGGAGGTATTGTTCGGCCCCCCAGGGGTTAGGCCCCTGGAGTTGGGGTTAGGGCCCACAGGGGTTAATCCCCTAGAGCTATGGTTCGGGAGCTCAGGTTTTGGGCCTTTGGAGCTGGGGTGGGGGCCCAAACTGGTTAGGCCTCTGTAGCTATGGTTCGAGCGCTCAGGGGTTGGGCCCCTGGAGCTTGTGTTGGGGCCCCCAGGGGTTAGGCCCCTGGAGGTATTGTTCGGGCGCTCAGGGGTTCGGCCCCTGGAGCTGGTGTTGGGGCCCCCAGGGGTTAGGCCCCTGGAGCTATGGTTCGGGCGCTCAGGGGTTGGACCCTTGGAGCTGTTGTTGGGGCCCCCAGGGGTTGGGCCCGTGGATCTGGGGTTGGGACCTCCGGGGGTTAGGCCCCTGGAGCTATGGTTCCGGCGCTCAGGGGTTGGGCCCCTGGAGTTGGTGTTGGGGCTCCCAGGGGTTGGGTCCCTGGAGCTGGTGTTGGGGCCCCAGGGGTTAAGCCCCTGGAGCTATGGTTCGGGCTCTCAGGTTTTGGGCCCCTGGAGCTGGGGTGGGGTCCCCAGTCGTTAGGCCCCTGTAGCAAGGGTTCGAGCGCTCAGGGGTTGTGCCTCTGGAGCTGGTGTTCGGGCCCCCAGGGGTTAGGCCCCTGGAGCTATGGTTCGGGCGCTCAGGGGTTGGGCTCCTGGAGCTGGCGTTGGGGCACCCCTGGGTTAGGCCCCTGTAGGTATTGTTCGGGCGCTCAGGGGTTGGACCCCTGGAGCTGGTGTTGGGGCCCCCAGGAGTTAGGCCCCTGGAGCTATGGTTCGGGCGCTCAGGGGTTGGGCCCATGGAGCTGGTGTTTGGGCCCCCAGAGGTTGGGCCCCTGGAGCTGGTGTTGGGGCCCCCGTGGGTTAGGCCCCTGGAGCTATGGTTCGGGAGCTCAGGGGTTGGGCCCCTGGAGTTGGTGTTGGGGCCCCCAGGGGTTGGGCCCCTGGAGCTGGGGTTGGGGTCCCTAGGTGTTAGGCCCCTGAAGCTATGGTTCGGGCGCTGAGAGGTTGGGCCCCTGGAGCTGGTTTTGCAGCCCCCAGGGGTTGGGCCCCTGGAGCTGGTGTTGGGGCCCCAGGGGTTAGGCCCCTGGAGCTTGTGTTGGGGCCCCAGGCGTTAGGCCCCTGGAGCTATGGTTCGGGCGCTCAGGGGTTGGGCCGCTGGAGCTGGGGTCGAGGGCAACAGGGTTTGGACCCCTGGAGCTGGTTTTGGGGTCCCCTGGGTTTAGGCCCCTGGAGCTGGGGTTGGTACCCCCGAGGGTTAGGCCCCTGGACCTATGGTTCGGGAGCTCAGGGCTTGGGCCCCTGGAGCTGGTGTTGGGGCCCCCAGGGTTTGGGCCCCTGGAGCTTGGGTTGGGTCCCCTAGGGGTTAGGCCCCTGGAGCTATGGTTCGGGCGCTCAGGGATTGGACCTCTGGAGCTGGTGTTGGGGCCCCCAGGGGTTGGGCACCTGGAGCTATGGTTTGGGCGCTCAGGGGTTGGGCCGCTGGAGCTGGGGTCGAAGGCCCCAGGGTTTGGACCCGTGGAGCTGGTTTTGGGGTCCCCTGGGTTTAGGCCCCTGGAGCAATGGTTCGGGCGCTCACGGGTTGGGCCCCTGGAGCTGGATTTCGGGCCCCAGGGGTTAGGCCCCTGCAGCTATGGTTCGGCCGCTCAGGGGCTGTGCCCCTGGAGCTATGGTTCGGGCGCTCAGGGGTTGGGCCCCTGGAGCTGGGGTTGGGGCCCCCAGGGGTTAGGCCCCTGGAGCGATGGTTCAGGCGCTCAGGTTTTGGGCCCTTGGAACTGGGTTGGGGGCCCCCAGGGGTTAGGCCTCTGTAGCTATGGTTCGAGCGCTCAGGGGTTGGGCCCCTGGAGCTGGTGTTCGGGCCCCCAGGGGTTAGGCCCCTGGAGGTATTGTTCGGGCCCCCAGGGGTTAGGCCCCTGGAGTTGGGGTTAGGGCCCACAGGGGTTAATCCCCTAGAGCTATGGTTCGGGAGCTCAGGTTTTGGGCCTTTGGAGCTGGGGTGGAGGCCCAAAGGGGTTAGGCCTCTGTAGCTATGGTTCGAGCTCTCAGGGGTTCGGCCCCTGGAGCTTGTGTTGGGGCCCCCAGGGGTTAGGCCCCTGGAGGTATTGTTCGGGCGCTCAGGGGTTCGGCCCCTGGAGCTGGTGTTGGGGCCCCCAGGGGTTAGGCCCCTGGAGCTATGGTTCGGGCGCTCAGGGGTTGGACCCTTGGAGCTGTTGTTGGGGCCCCCAGGTGATGGGCCCTTGGAGCTGGGGTTGGGACCTCCGGGGGTTAGGCCCCTGGAGCTATGGTTCCGGCGCTCAGGGGTTGGGGCCTGGAGTTGGTGTTGGGGCTCCCAGGGGTTGAGTCCCTGGAGCTGGTGTTGGGGCCCCAGGGATTAGGCCCCTGGAGCTATGGTTCGGGCTGTCAGGTTTTGGGCCCCGGGAGCTGGGGTGGGGTCCCCAGTCGTTAGGCCCCTGTAGCTAGGGTTCGAGCGCTCAGGGGTTGGGCCCCTGGAGCTGGTGTTGGGGCACCCAGGGGTTAGGCCCCTGGAGCTATGGTTCGGGCGCTCAGGGGTTGGGCTCCTGGAGCTGGTGTTGGGGTACCCCTGGGTTAGGCCCCTCTAGGTATTGTTCGGGCGCTCAGGGGTTGGACCCCTGGAGCTGGTGTTGGGGCCCCCAGGGGTTAGGCCACTGGAGCTATGGTTCGGGCGCTCAGGGGTTGGACCCCTCGAGCAGTTGTTTAGGATCCCATAGGCTGGGCCCCTGGAGGTGGTGTTGGGGCCCCCAGGGGTTAGTCCCCTGGAGCTAAGGTTCGGGTGATCAGGGGTTGGGACCCTGAAGCTGGTGTTGGGGCCCCCAGGGGTTGGGCGCCTGGAGCTGGGGTTGGAGCCCCCACGGGTTAGGCACCTGGAGGTATTGTTCGGGCGCTCAGGTGTTGGGCCCCTGGAACTGGTGTTGGGGCCCCCAGGGATTAGGCCCCTGGAGCTATGGTTGGGGAACTCAGGGTTTGGGCCCCTGGAGCTGGTGTTGGGGCCCCAGGGGTTAGGCCCCTGGAAGTATGGTTCGGGCGCTCAGGGGTTGGGCCCCTGGAGCTGGTTTTGGGGCCCCCAGGGGTTGGGCCCCAGGAGCTATGGTTCGGGCGCTCTGGGGTTTGGTCCCTGGAGCTGGTGGTGGGGCCCCCAGGGGTTGGGCCCCTGTAGCTGGGGTTGGGGCCCCGGGGCTTAGGCCCCTGGAGCTATGGTTCGGGCGCTTAGGGGTTGTGCCCCTGGAACTGGTGTTGGGGCCCCATGGGTTAGGCCCCGGAGCTATGGTTCGGGCTCTCAGGGGTTGTGCCCTTGGAGCTGGGGTCGAGGGCCCCAGGGGTTGGGCCCCTGGAGTTTGGGTTGGGGCCGGTAGGGGTTAGGCTCCTGGAGCTAAGGTTCGGGCGCTCAGGGTTTGGGCCCCTCGAACTGGTGTTGGGGCCCCCAGGGGTTGGGCCCCTAGAGCTGGGGTTGGGGCCCCCAGGGGTTAGGCACATGGAGGTATTGTTCGGGAGCTCAGGTGTTGGGCGCCTGGAGCTGGTGTTGGGGACCCCAGGGATTAGACCCCTTGAGCTATGGTTCGGGCACTCAGGGGTTGGGCCCCTGGAGCTGGTGTTGGGGCCCCAGGGGTTGGGCCCATGGAGCTATGGTTCGGGCGCTCAGGGATTGGACCTCTGGAGCTGGTGTTGGGGCCCCCAGGGGTTGGGCACCTGGAGCTATGGTTTGGGCGCTCAGGGGTTGGGCCGCTGGAGCTGGGGTCGAAGGCCCCAGGGTTTGGACCCGTGGAGCTGGTTTTGGGGTCCCCTGGGTTTAGGCCCCTGGAGCAATGGTTCGGGCGCTCACGGGTTGGGCCCCTGGAGCTGGATTTCGAGCCCCAGGGGTTAGGCCCCTGCAGCTATGGTTCGGCCGCTCAGGGGCTGTGCCCCTGGAGCTATGGTTCGGGCGCTCAGGGGTTGGGCCCCTGGAGCTGGGGTTGGGGCCCCCAGGGGTTAGGCCCCTGGAGCGATGGTTCAGGCGCTCAGGTTTTGGGCCCTTGGAACTGGGTTGGGGGCCCCCAGGGGTTAGGCCTCTGTAGCTATGGTTCGAGCGCTCAGGGGTTGGGCCCCTGGAGCTGGTGTTCGGGCCCCCAGGGGTTAGGCCCCTGGAGGTATTGTTCGGGCCCCCAGGGGTTAGGCCCCTGGAGTTGGGGTTAGGGCCCACAGGGGTTAATCCCCTAGAGCTATGGTTCGGGAGCTCAGGTTTTGGGCCTTTGGAGCTGGGGTGGAGGCCCAAAGGGGTTAGGCCTCTGTAGCTATGGTTCGAGCTCTCAGGGGTTCGGCCCCTGGAGCTTGTGTTGGGGCCCCCAGGGGTTAGGCCCCTGGAGGTATTGTTCGGGCGCTCAGGGGTTCGGCCCCTGGAGCTGGTGTTGGGGCCCCCAGGGGTTAGGCCCCTGGAGCTATGGTTCGGGCGCTCAGGGGTTGGACCCTTGGAGCTGTTGTTGGGGCCCCCAGGTGATGGGCCCCTGGAGCTGGGGTTGGGACCTCCGGGGGTTAGGCCCCTGGAGCTATGGTTCCGGCGCTCAGGGGTTGGGGCCTGGAGTTGGTGTTGGGGCTCCCAGGGGTTGAGTCCCTGGAGCTGGTGTTGGGGCCCCAGGGATTAGGCCCCTGGAGCTATGGTTCGGGCTGTCAGGTTTTGGGCCCCTGGAGCTGGGGTGGGGTCCCCAGTCGTTAGGCCCCTGTAGCTAGGGTTCGAGCGCTCAGGGGTTGGGCCCCTGGAGCTGGTGTTGGGGCCCCCAGGGGTTAGGCCCCTGGAGCTATGGTTCGGGCGCTCAGGGGTTGGGCTTCTGGAGCTGGTGTTGGGGTACCCCTGGGTTAGGCCCCTCTAGGTATTGTTCGGGCGCTCAGGGGTTGGACCCCTGGAGCTGGTGTTGGGGCCCCCAGGGGTTAGGCCACTGGAGCTATGGTTCGGGCGCTCAGGGGTTGGACCCCTGGAGCAGTTGTTTAGGATCCCATAGGCTGGGCCCCTGGAGGTGGTGTTGGGGCCCCCAGGGGTTAGTCCCCTGGAGCTAAGGTTCGGGTGATCAGGGGTTGGGACCCTGAAGCTGGTGTTGGGGCCCCCAGGGGTTGGGCGCCTGGAGCTGGGGTTGGAGCCCCCACGGGTTAGGCACCTGGAGGTATTGTTCGGGCGCTCAGGTGTTGGGCCCCTGGAACTGGTGTTGGGGCCCCCAGGGATTAGGCCCCTGGAGCTATGGTTGGGGAACTCAGGGTTTGGGCCCCTGGAGCTGGTGTTGGGGCCCCAGGGGTTAGGCCCCTGGAAGTATGGTTCGGGCGCTCAGGGGTTGGGCCCCTGGAGCTGGTTTTGGGGCCCCCAGGGGTTGGGCCCCAGGAGCTATGGTTCGGGCGCTCTGGGGTTTGGTCCCTGGAGCTGGTGGTGGGGCCCCCAGGGGTTGGGCCCCTGTAGCTGGGGTTGGGGCCCCGGGGCTTAGGCCCCTGGAGCTATGGTTCGGGCGCTTAGGGGTTGTGCCCCTGGAACTGGTGTTGGGGCCCCATGGGTTAGGCCCCGGAGCTATGGTTCGGGCTCTCAGGGGTTGTGCCCTTGGAGCTGGGGTCGAGGGCCCCAGGGGTTGGGCCCCTGGAGTTTGGGTTGGGGCCGGTAGGGGTTAGGCTCCTGGAGCTAAGGTTCGGGCGCTCAGGGTTTGGGCCCCTCGAACTGGTGTTGGGGCCCCCAGGGGTTGGGCCCCTAGAGCTGGGGTTGGGGCCCCCAGGGGTTAGGCACATGGAGGTATTGTTCGGGAGCTCAGGTGTTGGGCGCCTGGAGCTGGTGTTGGGGACCCCAGGGATTAGACCCCTTGAGCTATGGTTCGGGCACTCAGGGGTTGGGCCCCTGGAGCTGGTGTTGGGGCCCCAGGGGTTGGGCCACTGTAGCTGGGGTTGGGGCCCCGGGGGTTAGGCCCCTGGAGCTATGGTTCGGGCGCTCAGGGGTTGGGCCCCTGGAACTGGTGTTGGGGCCCCAGGAGTTAGGCTCCGGAGCTATGGTTGGGGCTCTCACGGGTTCTGCCCTTGGAGCTGGGGTCGAGGGCTCCAGGAGCTGGGCCCCTGGAGCTGGGGTTGGGGCCCCCAGGGGTTGGGCCCCTCTAAGTGGGGTTGGGGCCCATAGGGGTTATGCCCCTGGAGCTATAGTTCGGGCGTTCAGGGGTTGGGCCCTTGGAGCTCGGGTGAGTGCCCCCAGGGGTTAGGCCCCTGGAGCTATGGTTCGGGCGCTCAAGGGTTGGGCCCCTGGAGGTGGTGTTAGAACCCACAGGGGTTAGGCCCCTGTAGCTATGGTTCGGGCGCTCAGGATTTGGGCCCCTGGAGCTGGTGTTGGTGCCCCTGGAGCTATGGTTCGGGGGCTCAGGGGTTGGGCCCCTGGAGCTCGTTTTGGGGCCCCCAGGGGTTGGTCCCCTGGAGCTATGGTTCGGGCGCTCTGGGGTTTGGCTCCTGGACCTGGGGTTGGGGCCCCCAGCGGTTAGGCCCCTGGAGCTATGGTTCGGGCGCTCATCTGGTCGGCCCCTGGAGTTGGTGTTGGGGCCCCCAGGGGTTGGGCCCATGGAGCTGGGGTTGGGGCCCCTAGGGGTTAGGTCCCTGGAGCTATGCTTCGGGCGCTCAGGGGTTGGCCTCTGGAGCTGGTGTTGGGGCCTCAGGGGTTAGGCCGCTGGAACTACGGTTCGGGCATTCATTGGTTGGGCCCCTGGAGCTATGGTTCGGGCGCTCAGCGGTTGGGCCCCTGGAGCTGGTGTTGGGGCCCCCAGGGGTTAGGCCCCTGGAGCTATGGTTCGGGCGTTCAGGTTTTGGGCCCTTGGAACTGGGGTGGGGGCCCCCAGGGGTTAGGCCCCAGTAGCTATGGTTCGAGCGCTCAGGGGTTGGGCCCCTGGAGCTGGTGTTGTGGCCCCAAGGGGTTTGACCCCTGGAGGTATTGTTCGGGCGCTCAGGGGTTGGGCTCCTGGAGCTGGTGTTTGGGCCCCCAGGGATTAGGCCCCTGGAGCTATGGTTCGGGCACTCAGGGGTTGGACCCCTGGAGCTGGTGTTGGGGCCCCCAGGGGTTGAGCCCCTGGAACTGGGGTTAGGGCCCCCGGGGGTTAGGACTCTGGAGCTATGGTTCGGGGGCTCAGGGGTTGGGCCCCTGGAGCTGGTGTTGGGGCCCCAGGGGTTAGGCCCCTGGAGCTATTTTTCCTTCGCTCAGGGGTTGGGCCCCTGGAGCTGGTGTTAGGGCCCGCAGGGGTTGGACCCGTGGAGCTGGTGTTAGGGCCCCCAGGGGTTTAGCCCCTGGAGCTGGTGTAGCGGCCCTAGGGGTTAGTCCCCTGGAGCTATGGTTCGGGCGCTTAGGGTTTGGGCCCTTGGAGCTGGGGTGGGGGCCCCCAGGGGTTTGGCCCCTCTTGCCATGGTTCGAGCGCTCAGGGGTTGGCCCCCTGGAGCTGGTGTTGTGTCCCCCAGGGGTTTGGCCCCTGGAGGTATTGTTCGGGCTCTCAGCGTTTGCGCCCCTGGAGCTGGTGTTGGGGCCCCCGGGGGTTGGACCCCTGGAGTTGGGTTTGGGGCCCCCGGGGGTTAGGTCCCTGGAGCTATGGCTCGGGCGCTCAGGGGTTGGGCCCCTGGAGCTTGTGTTGGGGCCCCCAAGGGTTGGGCCCCTGGAGCTGGGGTTGGGGCTCCCAGGGGTTGGGCTCCTGGAGCTCGTGTTGGGGCCCCCGGGGTTTAGGCCCCTGGAGCTATGGCTCGGGCGCTCAGGGGTTGGGCCCCTGGAGCTTGTGTTGGGGCCCCCAAGGGTTGGGCCCCTGGAGCTGGGGTTGGGGCTCCCAGGGGTTTGGCCCCTGTAGCTGGGGTTGGGGCCCCCGGGGGTTAGGCCCCTGGAGCTATGCTTCGAGCGCTCAGGGTTTGGGCCCGTGGAGCTGGTGTTGGGGCCCCCAGGGGTTAGGCCCCTGGAGCTATGGTTTGGGCGCTCAGGGGTTGGGCCCCTGGAGCTGGTGTTAGGGCCCCCAGGGGTTAGGCCCCTGGAGGTATTGTTCGGGCACTCAGGGGTTGGGCCCTTGGAGCTGGTGTTGGGGCCCCCAGGGGTTAGGCCCCTGGAGCTATGGTTTGGGCGCTCAGGGGTTGGGCCCCTGGAGCTGGTGTTGGGGCCCCCAGGGGTTGGGCCCCTGGAGCTGGTGTTGGGGCCCCCGTGGGTTAGGCCCCTGGAGCTATGGTTCGGGCGCTCAGGGGTTGGGCACCTGGAACTGGTGTTGGGGCCCCCAGGGTTTCGGCCACTGGAGCTGGGGTTGCGGCCCCCAGGGGTTAGGCCCCTAGAGCTGTGGTTCAGGCGCTGAGGAGTTGGGCCCCTGGATTTAGTGTTTTAGCCCCGAGGTTTTGGGCCCCTGGAGCTGGTGTAGGAGCCCCAGGGGTTAGGTCCCTGGAGCTAGGGTTCGGACATTCAGGGGTTGGGCCCCTGGAGCTGGTGTTGGGGCCTTCAGGGGTTGGGCCCCTGGAGCTGCGGTAGGGGCCCCTAGGGGTTAGGCCCATGGAGCTATGGTTCGGGCGCTCAGGGGTTGGGCCCCTGGAGCTATGGTTTGGACGCTCAGTGGTTGGGCCCCTGTAGCTGGGGTCGAAGGAACGAGGGTTTGGGCCCCTGGAGCTGGTGTTGGGGCCCCCGGGGGTTAGGCCCTTGGAGCTATGGTTCGGGTGCTCAGGGTTTGGGCTCCTGGAGCTGGTGTTGGGGCCTCCAGGGGTTGTGCACCTGAAGTTGGGGTTGAGGCCCCTGGGGGTTAGGCCCCTGGAGCTATGGTTCGGGCGCTCATTGGTTGGGCCCCTGGAGCTGGTGTTGAGGCCCCCAGGAGTTGGGCCCCTGGAGCCGGTGGTGGGGCCCCTGGGGTTAGGGCATTTGAGCTATGGTTCAGGCGCTCAGGGGTTGGGCCCCTGGAGCTGGTGTTGGGGTCCCAGGGGTTAGGCCCCAGAGCTATGGTTCGGGCGCTCAGGGGTTGGGCCCCTGGAGCTTGGGTCGAGGGCCCCAGCTGTTGGGCCCCTGGAGCTGGGGTTAGTGCCCCCGGGGGTTAGGCCCCTGGAGATATGGTTCGGGCGCTCAGGGGTTGGGCCCCTGGAGCTGGGGTCGAGGGCCCAAGGGGTTGGGCCCCTGGAGCTGGAGTTGGGGCCCCCGGGGGCTAGGCCCCTGCAGCTATGGTTCGGACGTTCAGGGATTGGGCCCCTGGAGCTGGTGTTGGGGCCTTCAGGGGTTGGGCCCCTGGAGCTGCGGTTGGGGCCCCTAGGGGTTAGGCCCATGGAGCTATGGTTCGGGCGTTTAGGGGATGGGCCGCTTGAGTCGGTGGTGGGGCCCCAGGTGTTAGGCCATTTGAGCTATGATTCAGGCGCTCAGGGGTTGGGCCCCTGGAGCTATGGTTCGGGCGCTCAGGGGTTGGGCCCCTGGAGCTTTGGTTCGGGGAATCAGGGGTTTGGCCCCTGGAGCTCGTGTTGGGGCCCCCAGGGTTTGAGCCCCTGGAGCTATGGTTCGGGCGCTCTGGGGTTTGGCTGCTGGAGCTGGTGTTGGGGCCCCCAGGGGTTGGGCTCGTGGAGCTGGTGTTGGGGCCCCCAGGGGTTGGGCCCCTGGAGCTGGTGTTGGAGTCCCCGGGGGTTAGGCCCCTGGAGCTATGGTTCGGGCGCTCAGGGGTTGGTCCCCTGGAGCTGGTGTTGGGGCCCCCAGGGGTTGAGCCCCTGGAGCTGGGGTTGGGGCCCCCGGGGGTTAGGCCCCTGGAGCTATGGTTCGGGCGCACAGGGACTGGGCACCTGGAGCTGGTGTTGGGGCCCCCAGGGGTTAGGCACCTAGAGGTATTGTTCGGACGCTCAGGTGTTGGGCCCCTGGAGCTGGTGTTGGGGACCCAGGGATTAGGCCCCTGGAGCTATGGTTCGGGCACTCAGGGTTTGTGCCCCTGGAGCTGGTGTTGGGGCCCCAGGGGTTGGGCCCCTGGAGCTGGATTTGGGGCCCCAGGGGTTAGGCCCTTCGAGCTATGGTTCATGCGCTCAGGGGTTGGGCCCCTGGAGCTGGTGTTGGGGCCCCCAGGGGTTGGGCCCCTGGAGCTATGGTTCGGGCACTCTGGGGTTGGGCCCCTGGAGCTGGAGGTGCGGCCCCCAGGGGTTGAGCCCCTGGAGCTGCGGTTGGAGCCCCGGGGGTTATGCCCCTGGAGCTATGGTTCGGGCTCTCAGGGGTTGTGCTCTTGGAACTGGGTTCGAGGACCCCAGGGGTTCGGCCCCTGAAGCCGGGTTTGGGGCCGCCGGGGGTTAGGCCCCTGGAGGTATGGTTCGGGCCCTCAGGGTTTCGGCCCCTGGAGCTGGGGTTGGTGCCTCTAGGGGAGAGGACCCTGGAGCTATGGTTCGGGCGCTCAGGGGTTGGGCCCCTGGAGCTATGGTTCGGGCGCTCAGGGGTTGGGCCCCTGGAGCTGGTGTTGGGGCCCCCGGGGGTCTGGCCCCTGGAGCTATTTTTCGGGCGCTCAGGGGATGGGCCCTTGGAGCTGGGGTGGGGGCCCCCAAGGGTTAGGCCCCTGGAGCTATGGTTCGGGCGCTCAAGGGTTGGGCCCCTGGAGCTGGTGTTGAGGCCCCCAGGGTTTAGGCCTCTGAAGGTATTGTTCGGGCGCTCAGGGGTTGGGCTCTTGGAGCTGGTGTTGGGGCCCACAGGGGTTAGGCCCCTGGAGCTATGGTTCAGGCGCTCAGGAGTTGGGCCCCTGGAGCTGGGGTTGGGGTCTCCGGGTGTTGAGCCCCTGGAGCTATGTTTCGGGCGCTCAGGGGTTGGGCCCCTGGAGCTGGTGTTGGGGCCCCCAGGGGTTGGGCCCCTGGAGATGGGGTTGGGGCCCCCGGTTGTTAGGCCCCTTGAGCTATGGTTCAGGCGCTCAGGGGTTGGGCCCCTGGAGCTGGTGATGGGGCCCCCAGGGGTTGGGCCCCTGGAGCTGGGGTTAGGGCCCCCATGGATTAGGCCCCTGGAGCTATAGTTCGGGCTCTCAGCGGTTGGGCCCCTGGAGCTGGGGTTGAGAGCCCCAGGTTTGGGCCCCTGGAGCTGGGGTTGGGACCCCCGGGGGTTAGGCCCCTGGACTTATGGTTTGGGAGCTCAGGGCTTGGGCCCCTGGAGCTGGTGTTGGGGCCCCCAGGGTTTGGGCCCCTGGAGCTGGGGTTGGGGCCCCTAGGGGTTAGGCCCCTGGAGCTATGGTTCGGGCGCTCAGGGATTGGACATCTGGAGCTGGTGTTAGGGACCCCAGGGGTTGGGACCCTGGAGCTGGGGTCGAGGGCCCCATGATTTGGACCACTGGAGCTGGTTTTGGGGTCCCCTGGGTTTAGGCCCCTGGAGCAATGGTTCGGGCGCTCACGGGTTGGGCCCCTGGAGCTGGTTTTCGGGCCCCAGGGGTTAGGCCCCTGGAGCTATGGTTCGAGCGCTCAGGGGCTGTGCCCCTGGAGCTATGGTTTGGACGCTCAGGGGTTCGGCCCCTGGAGCTGGTGTTGGGGCCCCCAGGGGTTGGGCCCCTGGAGCTGGGATTGGGGCCCCCAGGGGATAGGCCCCTGGAGCTATGGTTCGGGCGCTCAGGTTTTGGGCCCTTGGAGCTGGGTTGGGGGCCCCCAGGGGTTTGGACTCTGTAGCTATGGTTCGAGCGCTCAGGGGTTGGGCCCCTGGAGCTGGTGTTGAGGCCCCCAGGGGTTAGGCCCCTGGAGGTATTGTTCGGGCCCCCAGGGGTTAGGCCCCTGGAGTTGGGGTTGGGGCCCACAGGGGTTAATCCCCTAGAGCTATGGTTCGGGCGCTCAGGTTTTGGGCCCTTGGAGCTGGGGTGGGGGCCCAAAGGGTTTAGGCCTCTGCAGCTATGGTTCGAGCGCTCAGGGGTTGGGCCCCTGGAGCTTGTGTTGGGGCCCCCAAGGGTTAGGCCCCTGGAGGTATTGTTCGGGCGCTCAGGGGTTCGGCCCCTGGAGCTGGTGTTGGGGCCCCCAGGGGTTAGGCCCCTGGAGCTATGGTTCGGGCGCTCAGGGGTTGGACCCTTGGAGCTGTTGTTGGGGCCCCCAGGGGTTGGGCCCCTGGAGCTGGGGTTGGGGCCTCCGGGGGTTAGGCCCCTGGAGCTATGGTTCCGGCGCTCAGGGTTTGGGCCCCTGGAGTTAGTGTTGGGGCTCCCAGGGGTTGGGTCCCTGGAGCTGGTGTTGGGGCCCCAGGGCTTAGGCCCCTGGAGCTATGGTTCGAGCTCTCAGGTTTTGGACCCCTGGAGCTGGGGTGGGGTCCCCAGACGTTAGGCCCCTGTAGCTATGGTTCGAGCGCTCAGGGGTTGGGCCCCTGGAGCTCGTGTTGGGGCCCCCAGGGGTTAGGCTCCTGGAGCTATGGTTCAGGCGCTCAGGGGTTGGGCCCCTGGAGCTGGTGTTTGGGCCCCCAGGTGTTAGGCCCCTGTAGGTATTGTTCGGGCGCTCAGGGGTTGGACCCCTGGAACTGGTGTTGGGGCCCCCAGGGGTTAGGCCCCTGGAGCTATGGTTCGGGCGCTCAGAGGTTGGACCCCTGGAGCAGGTGTTTGGGCCCCCATTTGCTGGGCCCCTGAAGCTGGAGTTGGGGCCCCCGGGGGCTAGGCCCCTGCAGCTATGGTTCGGACGTTCAGGGATTGGGCCCCTGGAGCTGGTGTTGGGGCCCCCAGGGGTTGAGCCCCTGGAGCTGGGGTTGGGGCCCCCGGGGGTTAGGCCCCTGGAGCTATGGTTCGGACGTTCAGGGATTGGGCCCCTGGAGCTGGTGTTGGGGCCCCCAGGGGTTAGGCACCTAGAGGTATTGTTCGGACGCTCAGGTGTTGGGCCCCTGGAGCTGGTGTTGGGGCCCCAGGGATTAGGCCCCAGAGCTATGGTTCGGGCGCTCAGGGGTTGGGCCCCTGGAGCTTGGGTCGAGGGCCCCAGCTGTTGGGCCCCTGGAGCTGGGGTTAGTGCCCCCGGGGGTTAGGCCCCTGGAGATATGGTTCGGGCGCTCAGGGGTTGGGCCGCTGGAGCTGGGGTCGAGGGCCCAAGGGGTTGGGCCCCTGGAGCTGGAGTTGCGGCCCCCGGGGGCTAGGCCCCTGCAGCTATGGTTCGGACGTTCAGGGATTGGGCCCCTGGAGCTGGTGTTGGGGCCTTCAGGGGTTGGGCCCCTGGAGCTGCGGTTGGGGCCCCTAGGGGTTAGGCCCATGGAGCTATGGTTCGGGCGTTTAGGGGATGGGCCGCTTGAGTCGGTGGTGGGGCCCCAGGTGTTAGGCCATTTGAGCTATGATTCAGGCGCTCAGGGGTTGGGCCCCTGGAGCTATGGTTCGGGCGCTCAGGGGTTGGGCCCCTGGAGCTTTGGTTCGGGGAATCAGGGGTTTGGCCCCTGGAGCTCGTGTTGGGGCCCCCAGGGTTTGAGCCCCTGGAGCTATGGTTCGGGCGCTCTGGGGTTTGGCTGCTGGAGCTGGTGTTGGGGCCCCCAGGGGTTGGGCTCGTGGAGCTGGTGTTGGGGCCCCCAGGGGTTGGGCCCCTGGAGCTGGTGTTGGAGTCCCCGGGGGTTAGGCCCCTGGAGCTATGGTTCGGGCGCTCAGGGGTTGGTCCCCTGGAGCTGGTGTTGGGGCCCCCAGGGGTTGAGCCCCTGGAGCTGGGGTTGGGGCCCCCGGGGGTTAGGCCCCTGGAGCTATGGTTCGGGCGCACAGGGATTGGGCCCCTGGAGCTGGTGTTGGGGCCCCCAGGGGTTAGGCACCTAGAGGTATTGTTCGGACGCTCAGGTGTTGGGCCCCTGGAGCTGGTGTTGGGGCCCCAGGGATTAGGCCCCTGGAGCTATGGTTCGGGCACTCAGGGTTTGTGCCCCTGGAGCTGCTGTTGGGGCCCCAGGGGTTGGGCCCCTGGAGCTGGATTTGGGGCCCCAGGGGTTAGGCCCTTCGAGCTATGGTTCATGCGCTCAGGGGTTGGGCCCCTGGAGCTGGTGTTGGGGCCCCCAGGGGTTGGGCCCCTGGAGCTATGGTTCGGGCACTCTGGGGTTGGGCCCCTGGAGCTGGAGGTGCGGCCCCCAGGGGTTGAGCCCCTGGAGCTGCGGTTGGAGCCCCGGGGGTTATGCCCCTGGAGCTATGGTTCGGGCTCTCAGGGGTTGTGCCCTTGGAGCTGGGTTCGAGGACCCCAGGGGTTCGGCCCCTGAAGCCGGGTTTGGGGCCGCCGGGGGTTAGGCCCCTGGAGGTATGGTTCGGGCCCTCAGGGTTTGGGCCCCTGGAGCTGGGGTTGGTGCCTCTAGGGGAGAGGACCCTGGAGCTATGGTTCGGGCGCTCAGGGGTTGGGCCCCTGGAGCTATGGTTCGGGCACTCAAGGGTTGGGCCCCTGGAGCTGGTGTTGGGGCCCCCGGGGGTCTGGCCCCTGGAGCTATTTTTCGGGCGCTCAGGGGATGGGCCCTTGGAGCTGGGGTGGGGGCCCCCAAGGGTTAGGCCCCTGGAGCTATGGTTCGGGCGCTCAGAGGTTGGACCCCTGGAGCAGGTGTTTGGGCCCCCATTGGCTGGGCCCCTGAAGCTGGAGTTGGGGCCCCCGGGGGCTAGGCCCCTGCAGCTATGGTTCGGACGTTCAGGGATTGGGCCCCTGGAGCTGGTGTTGGGGCCTTCAGGGGTTGGGCCCCTGGAGCTGCGGTTGGGGCCCCTAGGGGTTAGGCCCATGGAGCTATGGTTCGGGCGTTTAGGGGATGGGCCGCTTGAGTCGGTGGTGGGGCCCCAGGTGTTAGGCCATATGAGCTATGATTCAGGCGCTCAGGGGTTGGGCCCCTGGAGCTATGGTTCGGGCGCTCAGGGGTTGGGCCCCTGGAGCTTTGGTTCGGGGAATCAGGGGTTTGGCCCCTGGAGCTCGTGTTGGGGCCCCCAGGGTTTGAGCCCCTGGAGCTATGGTTCGGGCGCTCTGGGGTTTGGCTGCTGGAGCTGGTGTTGGGGCCCCCAGGGGTTGGGCCCCTGGAGCTGGTGTTGGAGTCCCCGGGGGTTAGGCCCCTGGAGCTATGGTTCGGGCGCTCAGGGGTTGGTCCCCTGGAGCTGGTGTTGGGGCCCCCAGGGGTTGAGCCCCTGGAGCTGGGGTTGGGGCCCCCGGGGGTTAGGCCCCTGGAGCTATGGTTCGGGCGCACAGGGACTGGGCACCTGGAGCTGGTTGTGGGGCCCCCAGGGGTTAGGCACCTAGAGGTATTGTTCGGACGCTCAGGTGTTGGGCCCCTGGAGCTGGTGTTGGGGCCCCAGGGATTAGGCCCCTGGAGCTATGGTTCGGGCACTCAGGGTTTGTGCCCCTGGAGCTGGTGGTGGGGCCCCAGGGGTTGGGCCCCTGGAGCTGGATTTCGGGCCCCAGGGGTTAGGCCCTTCGAGCTATGGTTCATGCGCTCAGGGTTTGGGCCCCTGGAGCTGGTGTTGGGGCCCCCAGGGGTTGGGCCCCTGGAGCTATGGTTCGGGCACTCTGGGGTTGGGCCCCTGGAGCTGGAGGTGCGGCCCCCAGGGGTTGAGCCCCTGGAGCTGCGGTTGGAGCCCCGGGGGTTATGCCCCTGGAGCTATGGTTCGGGCTCTCAGGGGTTGTGCCCTTGGAGCTGGGTTCGAGGACCCCAGGGGTTCGGCCCCTGAAGCCGGGTTTGGGGCCGCCGGGGGTTAGGCCCCTGGAGGTATGGTTCGGGCCCTCAGGGTTTGGGACCCTGGAGCTGGGGTTGGTGCCTCTAGAGGAGAGGACCCTGGAGCTATGGTTCGGGCGCTCAGGGGTTGGGCCCCTGGAGCTATGGTTCGGGCGCTCAAGGGTTGGGCCCCTGGAGCTGGTGTTGAGGCCCCCAGGGTTTAGGCCTCTGAAGGTATTGTTCGGGCGCTCAGGGGTTGGGCTCTTGGAGCTGGTGTTGGGGCCCACAGGGGTTAGGCCCCTGGAGCTATGGTTCAGGCGCTCAGGAGTTGGGCCCCTGGAGCTGGGGTTGGGGTCTCCGGGTGTTGAGCCCCTGGAGCTATGTTTCGGGCGCTCAGGGGTTGGGCCCCTGGAGCTGGTGTTGGGGCCCCCAGGGGTTGGGCCCCTGGAGCTGGGGTTGGGGCCCCCGGTTCTTAGGCCCCTTGAGCTATGGTTCGGGCGCTCAGGGGTTGTGAGCCTGGAGCTGGTGATGGGGCCCCCAGGGGTTGGGCCCCTGGAGCTGGGGTTAGGGCCCCCATGGATTAGGCCCCTGGAGCTATAGTTCGGGCTCTCAGGGGTTGGGCCCCTGGAGCTGGGGTCGAAAGCCCCAGGTTTGGGCCCCTGGAGCTGGGGTTGGGACCCCCGGGGGTTAGGCCCCTGGACTTATGGTTCGGGAGCTCAGGGCTTGGGCCCCTGGAGCTGGTGTTGGGGCCCCCAGGGTTTGGGCCGCTGGAGCTGGGGTTGGGGCCCCTAGGGGTTAGGCCCCTGGAGCTATGGTTCGGGCGCTCAGGGATTGGACATCTGGAGCTGGTGTTAGGGACCCCAGGGGTTGGGCCCCTGGAGCTGGGGTCGAGGGCCCCATGATTTGGACCACTGGAGCTGGTTTTGGGGTCCCCTGGGTTTAGGCCCCTGGAGCAACGGTTCGGGCGCTCACGGGTTGGACCCCTGGAGCTGGTTTTCGGGCCCCAGGGGTTAGGCCCCTGGAGCTATGGTTCGAGCGCTCAGGGGCTGTGCCCCTGGAGCTATGGTTTGGACGCTCAGGGGTTCGGCCCCTGGAGCTGGTGTTGGGGCCCCCAGGGGTTGGGCCCCTGGAGCTGGGATTGGGGCCCCCAGGGGATAGGCCCCTGGAGCTATGGTTCGGGCGCTCAGGTTTTGGGCCCTTGGAGCTGGGTTGGGGGCCCCCAGGGGTTTGGACTCTGTAGCTATGGCTCGAGCGCTCAGGGGTTGGGCCCCTGGAGCTGGTGTTGAGGCCCCCAGGGGTTAGGCCCCTGGAGGTATTGTTCGGGCCCCCAGGGGTTAGGCCCCTGGAGTTGGGGTTGGGGCCCACAGGGGTTAATCCCCTAGAGCTATGGTTCGGGCGCTCAGATTTTGGGCCCTTGGAGCTGGGGTGGGGGCCCAAAGGGTTTAGGCCTCTGCAGCTATGGTTCGAGCGCTCAGGGGTTGGGCCCCTGGAGCTTGTGTTGGGGCCCCCAGGTGTTAGGCCCCTGGAGGTATTGTTCGGGCGCTCAGGGGTTCGGCCCCTGGAGCTGGTGTTGGGGCCCCCAGGGGTTAGGCCCCTGGAGCTATGGTTCGGGCGCTCAGGGGTTGGACCCTTGGAGCTGTTGTTGGGGCCCCCAGGGGTTGGGCCCCTGGAGCTGGGGTTGGGGCCTCCGGGGGTTAGGCCCCTGGAGCTATGGTTCCGGCGCTCAGGGTTTGGGCCCCTGGAGTTAGTGTTGGGGCTCCCAGGGGTTGGGTCCCTGGAGCTGGTGTTGGGGCCCCAGGGCTTAGGCCCCTGGAGCTATGGTTCGAGCTCTCAGGTTTTGGGCCCCTGGAGCTGGGGTGGGGTCCCCAGACGTTAGGCCCCTGTAGCTATGGTTCGAGCGCTCAGGGGTTGGGCCCCTGGAGCTCGTGTTGGGGCCCCCAGGGGTTAGGCTCCTGGAGCTATGGTTCGGGCGCTCAGGGGTTGGGCCCCTGGAGCTGGTGTTTGGGCCCCCAGGGGTTAGGCCCCTGTAGGTATTATTCGGGCGCTCAGGGGTTGGACCCCTGGAACTGGTGTTGGGGCCCCCAGGGGTTAGGCCCCTGGAGCTATGGTTCGGGCGCTCAGAGGTTGGACCCCTGGAGCAGGTGTTTGGGCCCCCATTGGCTGGGCCCCTGAAGCTGGTGTTGGGGCCCCCAGGGGTTGGGCGTATGGAGCTGGGGTTGGAGCCCCCACGGGTTAGGCACCTGGAGGTATTGTTCGGGCGCTCAGGGGTTGAGCCCCTGGAGCTATGGTTCGGGTGCTCATGGTTTGGGGGCCTTGAGCTGGTGTTGGGGCCCCCAGGGATTAGACCCCTGGAGCTATGGTTCGGGCACTCAGGGGTTGGGCCCCTGGAGCTGGTGTTGGGGCCCCAGGGGTTAGGCCTCTGGAGCTATGGTTCGGGCGCTCAGAGGTTGAGCCCCTGGAGCTGGTGTTGGGGCCCCAGGGGTTGGGCCCCTGGAGCTATGGTTCGGGCGCTCTGGGGTTTGATCCCTGGAGCTGGTGGTGGGGCCCTAAGGGGTTGGGCCCCTGTAGCTGGGGTTGGGGCCCCGGGGCTTAGGCCCCTGGAGCTATGGTTCGGGCGCTCAGGGGTTGGGCCCCTGGAACTGGTGTTGAGGCCCCAGGGGTTAGGCCCCGGAGCTATGGTTCGGGCTCTCAGGGGTTGTGCCTTGGAGCTGGGGTCGAGGGCCCCAGGGGTTGGGCCCCTGGAGCTGGGGTTGGGGCTCCCAGGGGTTCGGCCCCTGGAGTTTGGGTTCGGGCCGCTAGGGGTTAGGCCCTGGAGCTAAGGTTCGGGCGCTCCGGGTTTGGGCCCCTGGAACTGGTGTTGGGACCCCCAGGGGTTGGGCCCCTAGAGCTGGGGTTGGGGCCCCCAGGGGTTAGGCACATGGAGGTATTGTTCTCACGCTCAGGTGTTGGGCGCCTGGAGCTGGTGTTGGGGACCCCAGGGATTAGACCCCTAGAGCTATGGTTCAGGCACTCAGGGGTTGAGCCCCTGGAGCTGCTGTTGCTGCCCCAGGGTTTTTGCCCCTGGAGCTATGGTTCGGGCGCTCAGGGGTTGGGCCCCTGGAGCTGGTGTTGGGGCCCCCAGGGGTTGGGCCCCTGGAGCTATGGTTCGGGTGCTCTGGGGTTGGGTGCCTGGAGCTGGTGGTGGGGCCCCAGGGGTTGGGCCACTGTAGCTGGGGTAGGGGCCCCGGGAGTTAGGCCCCGGAGCTATGGTTCGGGCTCTCACGGGTTCTGCCCTTGGAGCTGGGGTCGAGGGCTCCAGGGGTTGGGCCCCTGGAGCTGGGGTGGGGCCCCCAGGGGTTGGGCCCTTGGAGCTCGGGTGGGGGCCCCCAGGGGTTAGGCCCCTGGAGCTATGGTTCGGGCGCTCAAGGGTTGGGCCCCTGGAGCTGGTGTTGGGGCCCACAGGGGTTAGACCCCTGGAGCTATGGTTCGGGCGCTCAGGAGTTGGGCCCCTGGAGCTGGTATTGGGGCCCCCAGGGGTTGGGACCCTGGAGCTGGTGTTGGGGCCCCAGTGATTAGGCCCCTGGAGCTATGGTTCGGGCGCTCAGGGTTTGGGCCCCTGGAGCTCGTTTTGGGGCCCCCAGGGGTTGGTCCCCTGGAGCTATGGTTCGGGCGCTCTGGGGTTTGGCTCCTGGAGCTGGGGTTGGGGCCCCCAGGGGTTGGGCTCCTGGAGCTGGTGTTGGGACCCCCAGGGGTTGGGCCCCTGGAGCTGGGGTTGGGGCCCCCGGGGGTTAGGCCCCTGGAGCTATGGTTCGGGCGCTCATCGGGTGGGCCCGTGGAGTTGGTGTTGGGGCCCCCAGGTGTTGGGCCCCTGGAGCTGGGGTTGGGGCCCCTAGGGGTTAGGCCCCTGGAGCTATACTTCAGGCGCTCAGGGGTTGGGCCCCTGGAGCTGGTGTTGGGGCCTCAGGGGTTAGGCCCCTGGAGCTATGTTTCGGGCGTTCAGGGGTTGGGCCCCTGGAGCTATGGTTCGGGCGCTCAGGGGTTGGGCCCCTGGAGCTGGTGTTGGGGCCCCCAGGGGTTAGGCCCCTGGAGCTATGGTTCGGGCGCTGGGTTTTTGGCCCTTGAAACTGGGGTGGGGGCCTCCAGGGGTTAGGCCTCTGGAGCTATGATTCGGGCGCTCAGGGGTTGGGCCCCTGGAGCTATGGTTCGGGCATTCAGGGGTTGGGCCCCTGGAACTGGGGTTGGGGCCCCCGGGGGTTAGGCCTCTGGAGCTATGGTTCGGGCGCTCAGGGGTTGGGCCCCTGGAGCTGGTGTTTGGGCCCCAGGGGTTAGGCCCCTGGAGCTATTTTTCTTGCGCTCAGGGGTTGGGCCCCTGGAGCTGGTGTTAGGGTCCGCAGGGGTTGGACCCGTGGAGCTGGTGTTAGGGCCCCCCGGGGTTCGGCCCCTGGAGCTGGTGTTGCGGCCCCAGGGATTAGTCCCCTGGAGCTATGGTTCGGGCGCTCAGGGGTTGGGCCCCTGGAGCTATGGTTCGGGCATTCAGGGGTTGGGCCCCTGGAACTGGGGTTGGGGCCCCCGGGGGTTAGGCCTCTGGAGCTATGGTTCGGGCGCTCAGGGGTTGGGCCCCTGGAGCTGGTGTTTGGGCCCCAGGGGTTAGGCCCCTGGAGCTATTTTTCTTGCGCTCAGGGGTTGGGCCCCTGGAGCTGGTGTTAGGGCCCGCAGGGGTTGGACCCGTGGAGCTGGTGTTAGGGCCCCCCGGGGTTCGGCCCCTGGAGCTGGTGTTGCGGCCCCAGGGGTTAGTCCCCTGGAGCTATGGTTCGGGCGCTTAGGCTTTGGGCCCTTGGAGCTGGGGTGGGGGCCCCCAGGGGTTTGGCCCGTCCATCCATGGTTCGAGTGCTCAGGGGTTGGGACCCTGGAGCTCGTGTTGGGGCCCCCAGGGGTTAGGCCCCTGGAGGTATTGTTCGGGCTCTCAGGGTTTGGGCCCCTGGAGCTGGTGTTGGGGTCCCCAGGGGTTCGGTCTCTGGAGCAATGTTTCGGGCGCTCAGGGGTTGGACCCCTGGAGCTAGTGTTGGGGCCCCCAGGGGTTGGGACCCTGGAGTTGGGGTTGGGGCCCCCGGGGGTTATGCCCCTGGAGCTATGGCTCGGGCGCTCAGGGGTTGGGCCCCTGGAGCTTGTATTGGGGCCCCCAAGGGTTGGGCCCCTGGAGCTGGGGTTGGGGCCCCTGGGGGTTAGGCCCCTGGAGCTATGGCTCGGGCGCTCAGGGGTTGGGCCCGTGGAGCTATGGCTCGGGCGCTCAGGGGTTGGGCCCCTGGAGCTGGAGTCGTGGGGCCCAGGGGTTGGGCCCCTGGAGCTCGGGTTGGGGCCCCCGGGGGTTATGCCCCTGGAGCTGGGGTTGGGGCCCCCAGGGATTAGGCCCCTGGAGCTATCTTTCGGGCGCTCAGGGGTTGGGCCTATCATAAGCTTTGTCCCAGATTTGGACCTTAGCGTCCAAAATATGGTGGTTAGTTTGAAAACCTCCAAGCTTAGTTACCAGCTTGGACCTGGTACCTGCTGCCACCACCCAAAAAATTAGAGTGTTTTGGGGCACTCTTGTCCCTCTGAAAAACCTTCCCTGGGGACCCCAAGACCCAAATCCCTTGAGTCTCACAACAAAGGGAAATAATCCTTTTTCCCTTCCCCCCTCCAGGTGCTCCTGGAGAGATACACAGACACAAGCTCTGTGAAACTACACAGAGAGACTCCCCCTCTCTGTTCCCAATCCTGGAAACAAAAAGTACTTTCCTATTCCCCCAGAGGGAATGCAAAATCAGGCTAGCAATCCAACACACAGATCTCCCCTTGATTTCTCCCTCCCACCAATTCCCTGGTGAGTACAGACTCAATTTCCCTGAAGTAAAGAAAAACTCCAACAGGTCTTAAAAGAAAGCTTTATATAAAAAGAAAGAAAAATACATACAAATAGTCTCTCTGTATTAAGATGATACAATACAGGGTAAATTGCTTAAAAGAATATTGAATAAACAGCCTTATTCAAAAAGAATACAAATCAAAGCCCTCCAGCACTTATATTCATGCAAATACCAAAGAAAAGAAACCATAGAACTTACTATCTGATCTCTTTGTCCTTACACTTAGAAACAGAAGACTAGAAAGTAGAAACTGCTTCTCCAAAGCTCAGAGAAAGCAGGCAGGCAGACAAAAGACTCAGACACAAACTCCCTCCACCCAGAGTTGAAAAAATCCGGTTTCCTGATTGGTCCTCTGGTCAGGTGCTTCAGGTGGAAGAGACATTAACCCTTAGCTATCTGTTTATGACACGCCCCCCAAATTGCAGACAGTGGGGAAGCTCACTGGCGGCGATTTCCTTCTAGAACTTTAAAATAAACAGATTAATACAACACATGCACCTTTACATATACCCCTAAGTATATAACTAACAGACTTCTACATTTTAAGAACACTTTTTAACTACTGAATTCTGGGAAACTCTCACGGGAGAGTGCATCAGCTACTTTGTTAGAAGCTCCTGTGATGTGCTGAATTTCAAAATCAAAATCGTGGAGAGCTAAACTCCAACGAAGAAGTTTCTTGTTGTTCCCCTTGGCAGTATGAAGCCACTTTAGTGCAGCATGGTCAGTTTGTAGTTGGAACCGCCGTCCCCAAACATATGGGCGTAGCTTTTCCAGGGCGTACACAATGGCATAGCATTCCTTTTCACTGACTGACCAGTGACTTTCCCTCTCAGACAGTTTCTTGCTGAGAAACACGACAGGATGGAAGTTGTGATCTGTTGCTTCCTGCATGAGCACTGCTCCTATACCACGCTCAGATGCATCTGTGGTTACTAGGAATGGCTTGTCAAAGTCCGGGGCCCTGAGCACAGGGTCAGACATGAGCGTTGCCTTAAGTTGGGTAAAGGCCTTTTGACACTCATCAGTCCACTTAACTGCATTTGGCTGGGTCTTTTTGGTCAGGTCGGTCAGTGGGGCAGCGATTTGGCTGTAGTATCCGGCCAAGCCTAAGAAGGATTGGACCTGTTTTTTTGACCTTGGGACAGGCCACTTTTGGATAGCATCCACCTTGGCCTGTAGGGGGTTTATGGTTCCTCGACCCACCTGGTGCCCCAGGTAAGTCACTCTGTTTTGGCCTATTTGACACTTTTTGGCCTTAACAGTTAGTCCTGCCTGCCTGATGCGCTTAAAGACCTTTTCCAGGTGTAGTAGGTGTTCGGGCCAGGAGTCTGAAAAAATGGCCACATCATCAAGGTAGGCAACTGCAAATTCTCCCAGTCCAGCTAGTAGACCATCTACCAGCCTCTGGAAGGTGGCGGGTGCATTTCGAAGGCCGAAAGGAAGGACATTGAATTCATACACCCCCGCATGGGTGACGAATGCTGACCTCTCCTTGGCAGGTTCATCTAGCGGTACTTGCCAGTACCCCTTGGTTAAGTCTATTGTAGAGATGAACTGGGCACGTCCCAACTTTTCCAATAGCTCATCGGTGCGTGGCATTGGATAGTTGTCCGGACGAGTTACCGCATTTAGCTTACGGTAGTCCACGCAAAAGCGTATTTCCCCATCTGGTTTGGGTACCAGAACCACTGGAGATGCCCATGCACTGGTAGATGAGCGGATTATACCCATCTGTAGCATGTTCTGGATCTCCCGTTCTATAGCAGCTTGGGCATGAGGAGACACCCGGTAGGGTGGGGTTCTGATTGGGTGAGCATTACCTGTATCAATGGAGTGGTATGCCCGTTCAGTCCGTCCTGGGGTGGCTGAGAACAATGGGGAGAAGCTAGTGCACAGCTCCTTGATTTGTTGCCGCTGCAGACGTTCCAGGGTGGTTGAGAGGTTCACCTCTTCCACGCCACTGTCTTTTTTCCCGTCGTAGTAGACACCGTCAGGCCACTCAGCATCCTCTCCCTGGACTGTAAACTGACAAACCTGTAAGTCTCTGGAATAGAAAGGCTTGAGAGAATTAACATGGTACACTTTAGGCTTTAGTGAGGAATTGGGAAATGCTATGAGGTAGTTTACAGCTCCCAGGCGCTCTTGGACCGTGAATGGCCATTCCCATGATGCTTCCATCTTATGGGCCTGTTGCGCCTTCAAGACCATAACCTGGTCTCCTACCTTGAAGGAACGTTCTCTGGCATGTCTGTCATACCAGGCCTTTTGCTCTTCTTGAGCATCCTTTAGGTTCTCTCTAGCAAGGGCTAAAGAGTGTCGGAGGGTGCTTTGTAGGTTGCTTACAAAGTCCAGAATGTTAGTTCCTGGAGAAGGCGTAAACCCCTCCCATTGCTGCTTCACCAACTGTAATGGCCCCCTTAACCTCGTGACCATACACAAGTTCAAATGGTGAAAACCCTAAACTGGGATGTGGTACAGCCCTGTAGGCAAACAGCAACTGCTGCAACACTAGGTCCCAATTATTGGAGAATTCGTTGATGAATTTTCGTATCATGGCCCCCAAAGTTCCATTGAACCTTTCCACCAGGCCATTGGTTTGATGGTGGTACGGGGTGGCAACCAAGTGATTCACCCCATGAGTTTCCCACAGTTTGTTCCATGGTCCCTGCCAGGAAATTAGACCCTGAATCTGTAAGGATGTCGGAGGGCCAACCTACCCTGGCAAAGATGTCTGTTAGGGCCAGGCACACAGTGTTAGCCCTGGTGTTGCCTAGAGCTACTGCTTCTGGCCATCGGGTAGCAAAGTCCACTAAAGTCAGTACGTACTGCTTTCCTCTGGGCGTCTTTTTTGGGAAAGGGCCCAGAATATCCACAGCTACTCGCTGAAATTGGGACCTCAATTATGGGAGTGGCTGGAGAGGGGCCTTGACCTGGTCTTGAGGCTTTCCCACTCTTTGGCATACCTCACAAGACCGGACATACTTGGCAACGTCCTTGCCCATCCCCTCCCAGTGGAAGGACTTCCCAAACCGGTCCTTGGTTCTGTTCACCCCAGCATGGCCACTGGGATGATCATGGGCTAAGCTTAAGAGCTTCTCCCGGTACTTAGTTGGAACCACCAACTGTTTTTGCAGCTGCCATTCTTCCCGGTGTCCACCAGAAGAATTTCCTTGTATAAAAGTCCTTGGTTTATAACAAACCGGGATCGATTAGAAGAGCTGAGAGGCGGTGGGGTGCTCCGTGCCGCCGCCCAAGCTTTCTGAAGGCTGTCATCCGCTTCCTGCTCAGCCTGGAACTGTTCCCTTGAGGCTGGGGTCACCAGTTCTTCCTCAGACTGTGGACTTGGGCTTGGTCCCTCTGGAAGCGATGTAGGTGATGGGGTTGTTTCCGTTGCTGGTGAACCGCTCTCCGCTGGTGCACCTGAGGGTATTTCAGGCTCTGGCTGAGCCTTTTGGGTATGGCTGTGTTTTGCTTCTGCCAGTTCTGGCTCGCTGGCGCCCTCTGGCGTTGAGTTTGAAGATGGGGTTGCAATGGCTGGTGCTGGTTGCTGTTCCAGTTCCGGGCCTGGGACTGGAGGTGCTGTGGCTGTTTCAGTGGTTGGCATGGAATCCGGGTCCACTACCTCTGTCTGGGTCTCTGGTAACACAGACGGGGCCTCTGTGGACGGCTCAGGAACAGGAATGGGTCTGGAAGCTTGCCTGGTTTGGCTACGTGTAACCATTCCCACTCTCTTGGCCCGCCTCACCTGGTTGGCCAAGTCTTCCCCCAGTAGCATGGGGATAGGATAATTGTCATAGACTGCAAAAGTCCACATTCCTGACCAGCCTTTGTACTGGACAGGCAGTTGAGCTGTAGGCAAGTCTACAGCTTGTGACATGAAGGGGTAAATTGTAACTTTGGCCTTCGGGTTGATGAATTTGGGGTCAACGAAGGATTGGTGGATAGCTGACACTTGTGCCCCCGTGTCTCTCCACGCAGTAACCTTCTTTCCGCCCACTCTCAAATTTTCCCTTCGCTCCAAGGGTATTTGAGAGGCATCCGGGCCTGGGGATCTTTGGTGTGATGGTGGTGTAATGAATTGCACTCGCATGGTGTTCTTGGGACAGTTGGCCTTGATATGTCCCAGTTCATTACACTTAAAGCATCTTCCATCTGATGGGTCACTGGGCCGAGGTGAGTTACTGGAGACTGGTGAGGTTGAAGGGTAGGGTATCTGTGGCTTTACTTGGGTGGTATGTGGGGTCTTTGGCTGTCCTCGGTTGTAGGGTTTATGGTCTGTGTGCCCCCTGGGGTAATCGTTCCCCTTGACAGTAGCTTTCTTGCTTTCTGCCAGTTCCATCCATTTGGCTCCAATCTCCCCCGCCTCAGCGATATCTTTGGGATTTCCATCTTGTATGTACCGTGTGATGTCTTCAGGAACACCATCCAAGAACTGCTCCATTTGTATGAGGAGGTTCAGTTCTTCCAAGGTTTGAATGTTGTTTCCTGTTATCCAGGCCTCATAGTTTTTTGCAATGTAGTAGGCGTGTTTGGGAAATGACACCTCTGGTTTCCACTTTTGGGTTCTGAAGCGCCGACGGGCATGATCTGGGGTTATCCCCATTCTGTATCTGGCCTTGGTTTGAAAAAGTTTATAGTCATTCATTTGCTGCTTAGGCATTTCAGCTGCCACCTCTGCTAAAGGTCCACTGAGCTGTGACCTCAATTCTACCATGTACTGGTCTTCGGGAATGCTGTACCCAAGACAGGCTCTTTCAAAATTTTCCAAGAAGGCCTCGGTGTCATCACCTGCCTTGTAGGTGGGAAATTTCCTGTGCTGTGGAGCAATAATTGGCGCCGGGTTGTTAGGGTTGGCTGGCACATGCAGCCCAGCTTTTGCCAACTCCAGTTCATGTTTTCTCTGTTTTTCCTTCTCTTCATTCTCTTTTTTGTTGTTTTTCCATTTCTTTTTGGTGCTTTTCCATTTCTCGGCGGTGGGCCAACTCTTCTTCTGCTTGTTTCCTTCGGTAGGCCACCTCTTCTTCTTCTAGTTTTCTTTTGTGTGCTGCCTCTTGGGCTGCCTGTTCTCTTTGGAAGGCTGCCAGTTTCATGCTTTCTTCCTTTTCTTTCATCTCCATCTGTCGCCTGTGTTCAGCTTCTTTGATTGTTCTTCGGCCTCAATTTTTGCCTTAGAAGTCATGATTCCTGTTTTCTTGTGTTGGGGTGCCCTCCGGTGTTTATCTTCTGAACTGCAGGTTCTCTTGCCTCCTGAAGTCTGCCTAGCAACAGTGCTTTTTTCCTTTTCTCTCTAGCTAATGTTCAATGAAAGGAACCAGAAAAACACTTTATTTGCATGCATATAGTGCTGGTACTTGCCTCCTAATGGGAGGGCTATTGCATGACAAAAGACCCTTAACAGTCTGGTAATGGCTTCTCGCTTAACATGCAAGCCACAAACTGCCAGAGAGAGCAGAAAAAAAAATTCTCTCTGGTTCCCTTTTAAAACCAACTGTTTCTCTCTGCTAAAAAGCCCTTAGCAGAGAAAAGAAAAATATAATATTCCTACTGGCTTCTGGATTCTGTCTATATCCCACCACTGCACACCATGTCATAACCTTAGTCCCAGATTTGGACCTTAGCGTCCAAAATATGGGGGTTAGCATGAAAACCTCCAAGCTTAGTTACCAGCTTGGACCTGGTACCTGCTGCCACCACCCAAAAATTAGAGTGTTTTGGGGCACTCTGGTCCCCCTGAAAAACCTTCCCTGGGGACCCCAAGACCCAAATCCCTTGAGTCTCACAACAAAGGGAAATAATCCTTTTTCCCTTCCCCCCTCCAGGTGCTCCTGGAGAGATACACAGACACAAGCTCTGTGAAACTACACAGAGTGACTCCCCTCTCTGTTCCCAATCCTGGAAACAAAAAGTACTTTCCTATTCCCCCAGAGGGAATGCAAAATCAGGCTAGCAATCCAACACACAGATCTCCCCTGATTTCTTCCTCCCACCAATTCCCTGGTGAGTACAGACTCAATTTCCCTGAAGTAAAGAAAAACTCCAACAGGTCTTAAAAGAAAGCTTTATATAAAAAGAAAGAAAAATACATACAAATGTCTCTCTGTATTAAGATGATACAATACAGGGTCAATTGCTTAAAAGAATATTGAATAAACAGCCTTATTCAAAAAGAATACAAATCAAAGCACTCCAGCACTTATATTCATGCAAATACCAAAGAAAAGAAACCATATAACTTACTATCTGATCTCTTTGTCCTTACACTTAGAAACAGAAGACTAGAAAGTAGAAACTACTTCTCCAAAGCTCAGAGAAAGCAGGCAGCAGAAAAAGACTCAGACACAAACTCCCTCCACCCAGAGTTGAAAAAATCCGGTTTCCTGATTGGTCCTCTGGTCAGGTGCTTCAGGTGGAAGAGACATTAACCCTTAGCTATGTGTTTATGACAGGGCCCTTGGAGCTGGTGTTGGGGCCCCAGGGGTTAGGCCCCTGGAGGTATTTTTCAGGCGCTCAGGGGTTGGGCCCTTGGAGCTGGTTTGGGGAACCCCAGGGGTTACGCCCCTGGAGGTATGGTTCGGGCGCTCAGGGTTGGGCCCCTGGAGCTGGTGTTGGGGCCCAGGGGTTGACCCCTGGAGCTATCGTTCGGGCGCGCTCTGGGGTTGGGCCCCTGGAGCTGGTGTGGGGGCTCCCAGGGTTGGGCTCCTGGAGCTGGTGTTGGGGCCCCCAGGGGTTTTGGCCCCTGTAGCTGGGGTTGGGGCCCCGGGGATTAGGCCCATGAAGCTACGGTTCGGGCGCTCAGGGGTTGGGCCCCTGGAGCTCGTGTTGGGCCCCCAGGGGTTGGGTAACCTGGAGCTGGGGTTGCGGCCCCTGGGGTTAGGCCCCTGGAGCTATGGTTCGAGCGCTCAGGGGTTGGGCCCCTGGAGCTGGTGTTGGGGCCCCCAGGGGTTGGGCCCCTGGAGCTGGGGTTGGGGCCCCCAGGGGTTAGGCCCCTGGAGATATGGTTCGGGCTCTCAGGGGTTGGGCCCCTGGAGCTGGGGTCGAGGGCCCCAGGGGTTGGGCCCCTGGAGCTGGGGTTGGGGCCCCCGGGTTAGACCTCTGGATCTATGGTTCGGGCGCTCAGGGGTGCCCTCTGGAGCTGGTGTTGGACCCAAGGGGTTGGGCCCTTGGAGCTGGTGTTGGGGCCCCAGGGGCTTGACCCCTGGAGCTGGTGTTGTGCGCCCCAGGGTTACCCCCCTGGAGCTGTGGTTCGGGCGCTCAGGGGTTGGGCCCCTGGAGCTATGGTTCGGGAGCTCAGGGGTTGGGCCCCTGGAGCTGAGGTCGAGGGTCCGGGGTTGGGCCCCTGGACTGGGTTGGGCCCCCCGGGGGTTAGGCCGCTATAGCTGGGGTGGGCGCCCAGGGGTTAGGCCCCTGGAGCTATTGTTCGGGGCGCTCAGAGGT